>NW_007734233.1:30334-32127 GCF_000696425.1 Galeopterus variegatus | reverse complement strand
GCTAGATTTAATCATTCCACAATGTATATATACTTCAAAAATCATGTTGTACATCATAAATACATACAATTTTATCTGTCAATTAAAAAAAGTATGTGTGGAAAGAATTTATATGCATCTTTGCTTGTATGTATCTTAAGTTCCGGGAGAATGCACAAAAATTTAGTAGTCATGTTATTTATTGGGGGTGACATGAAAATAGGTCGGGCATAAATATGGGAGGAGCACATTTCACTGATAACACTTTAAATAAATGAACAAATAAGAAATGTCATTAATTTATTAATTGAATTTAATGACCTTAAATTAAATTAACACATTAAATTTTAAAGCAAGGTTTCACAGGACTCTCATAAGGCTGTTATAAACATGTAGTTTTTATAATATGCCTAGCTGTCACTTAGCAAATACATTTTTACTGTTAAACTTTTAAAATACTGTGCTAATTATTAGAGGTGGTCCCTTGGGATTTTAACACACACACACACACACACACACACGTATACATTTATATACACATTTAATCTCTTTCAGGTGTGGAACAGACATGTGGTCTTATGTTCATGAAAACCAGCTTTGCGAAGAGTTCTGGCTTGTAATGCATTGAAATAGCAACAGCAATCATAACAATAACAACACCAGCACCAGCAATAACATCTGTCACTCATGGAGCACAGACTTGTGCCAGCCACGGTGCTAAGTTATGCTGTGCATTCCTCACTGAGCCTCATGACTTCCTCCAATGCCCTCATTGCTTATCATTTTAAAGAAACAGTCATAAGGAGGTAAAACAATTTGCACAAGGTCCAAAGCTTTTTTTTTTTTTTTGGCCGGTAAGGGGATCGCAACCCTTGGCACGGTGTGGTCCGAACCACACTCACCCAGTGAGAGCACCGGCCATCCCTATATAGGATCTGAACCCATGGCCTCGGCGCTACCAGCGCTGCACTCTCCCAAGTGAGCCATGGTGCTGGCCCCCAAAGCTTTTTCGAATGAGACTTCAAAGGCACAGGCAAAGGAAACAATCAACAGAGCAAAGAGAAAACCCACAGAATGGGAGAGAGTATGTGCAAATTATACATCTGATAAGGAGTTAATATCCAGAATATACAAGGAACTCAAACAACTCAACAGCAAAACAAACCAAAGAATCTGATTAAAAAATAAGCAAAAGATCTGAATAGACATGTCTCAAAAGAAGACATGCAAACGGCCAACAGGTATATGAAAAAATACTCAGCATCACTAATCATCAGATAAATGCAAATCAAAACCACAATGAGATATCATCCCACCCCAGTTAGAATGGCTATTATCAAAAAAGACAGAAAAAGCAAATGTTGGCGAGGATGCAGAGAAAAGGGAACTCTCATACAGTGCTGGTGGGAATGTAAATTGGTACAGCTATTATAGAAAACAGTATGGAGGTTACTCAAAACACTAAAAATAGAACTACCTTATAACCCAGCCATCCCACTACTGGACATATATCCAAAGGAAGTGAAATCAGTGTATCAGAGACACCTGCACTCCCATGTTCACTGTAACACTATTCACAATGCCCAAGAGATGGAATCGAGCTAAATGTGCATCAACAGATCAATGGATTTTAAAAAAGTGATATATACACAACGGAAAACTATGAAGTTATAAAAAGGAATGAAATGCTGTAATTTGCAGCAATGTGGATGAAACTGCAGACCATTATGTTAAGTGAAGTAAGCCAGGCACAGAAAGACAAATACCACATGCATGATCTCACTTATATATGGAATCTAAAAATAATTTTTTTT
>NW_007734233.1:28711-29522 GCF_000696425.1 Galeopterus variegatus | reverse complement strand
AAAAAAAAAAAAAAAGAAAAGAAAAGAAAAAAAGAATTTGCCCAAGAACGTTAACATCTAAGCAGCTGAGTTGTTATCTGAACCTAGCCACTGTGATTTTAGAGGGTAAACTTCTTATCACTATGCTAGGTTGCATTCATTCAAGATGAGAAGCATAAAAGTACACATAGTTCTTTCATTATGGAGCTTTTGTAGTAGAGAAAGAGCACACTGGTCAGGACTTGGGATAAAATTTTTAAAGACTCTCTCCCTCCTTGCTGTTGTTCCTTTTCTGTCAAATCAGGTTCCCAAGACATACACTTCAATAGATGCACCAGTAAAATGCACATTAAAGTAAATAAATCGGTTGGTAAAACTCCTGAATTAGAATCAAACCCTCCGTGCACTCCCAACTTCACATCAAATCCTCTGTAAGGAGGAAGGCATGGTACAGCATCTGTCATCCTCTCTGCCCCTTGACTGGACTACTGTTTGCCTCAAACATTTATTGCGTCTGGTGGCAGTCCTTGGTTAATTTCACTCTTAAAAGGTGAAAGACTCATGCCTATAGGATAATCTTGGTTTGAGACCAGGCTCTGCTGCAAATTATCTTTGTGAAATGCCATCTGATTCTCTATAATATTAAGCTTTTAAATAAAGGAGTTAACTTCAAAGATCTCTAAGGTACTAATTTGTTTTAAAATTCTACAATTTGTCCACGTGTGTACTCAGCGAAGGCACAATTAAAGAATCTCTGTTTTGCATATTTTCAAAATTTTTACTTTGTTTTATTTTATTTACTTTTTCTTACTTTCTTATTTTTTCTCTCTCT
>NW_007734233.1:25616-27335 GCF_000696425.1 Galeopterus variegatus | reverse complement strand
TCATTTATCTTAGTTTATGTGTTAAAAATGCAGAATTGAAAAATTAGCCATGTAAAAATGTAAAGTAAGCCATATGGTTTTAGTTGCTATTTAATTACCTCAATACATGATCACAAATTATTACCATCATCATCATTATTATATGGTTAAATGTTAATGAGAGTTTAGTGGAAAAAAAATATTTAAAAATTTACAGAAAACTTTATATTCATCCTTTATACATATCTCCTGGAGGCTTTATTGTAAAAATAGTGGATATTCCTTGAGGATTAGGATATTTAACTTTTTTTTTTTTTTTTGTCCTTTTTTGAGACCAGCCTCACCGCGCTCAGCCAGTGAGCACACCCGGCCATCCCCATATAGGTTCTGAACCCGCGGCAGGAGCGCTGCTGCGCTCCCAGTGCCGCACTCTCCCGAGTGCACCACGGGCTCGGCCCTTTTTTTTTTTTTTTTTGCAGATATTTAACATTTTTAACCCTGATGTCAATGTCAAAAAGCATTCAGTGTACTCCAAAAATTTTTGTTGACCAAAGTGACTTGAAAATTATCAGTAGGTTTTGATTTGAATTTCCTGAATGCTGAGTGATGTTGAGCATTTTTTCATGTGTCTGTTGACCATTCGTATATCTTTCTTTGAGAAATGGCTATTCAGCTCCTTTGCCCATTTTTTAATTGGGTTTCTTGTTTTTTTGTTGTAAAGTTGTTTCAGTTCCTTGTATATTCTGGATATTGATCCTTCATTGGATGTACATTTTGCAAATATTTTCCCCCACTCTGTTGGTTGTCTTTTAACTCTATTAATTGTTTCTTTTGCTGTGCAGAAGCTTTTTAGTTTGATATAATCCCATTTGTTTATTTTTCCTTTAATTGCCCATGCTTTTGGAGTCATATTCATGAAGTCTGCATCCAGTCCCACTTCCTGGAGTGTTTCCCCTATGTTTTCTTTAAGAAGTTTTATTGTTTCAGGNTGATCTGTGTGTCTGTTTTTATGCCAGTACCATGCTGTTTTGGTTACTATAGCTTTGTAGTCTAGTTTAAAGCCAGGTAGTGTTATGCCTCCAGCTTTATTTTATTTTATTTTTTTGCTCAGAATTGCTTTGGCTATGTGTGGTCTTTTGTTATTCTATATGAATGTCTGGATAGCTTTTTCCATTTCTGAGAAAAATCTCATTGCAATTTTGATGGGGATTGCATTGAATCTGCAGATCATGTTGGGTAATACGGACATTTTCACTATGTTGATTCTTCCAGTACAAGAGCATGGGATATCTTTCCATCTTCTTGTGTCCTCCTTAATTTCTTTCAACAATGGTTTGTAGTTCTCATTATAGAGATTTTTCACATCCTTGGTTGACTCTATTCCTAAGTATTTTATTTCCAGTTAGGATGGCTAATATCCAGAAGACTGTGAATGATAAATGCTGGCAAGGTTGCAGAGAAAAAGGAACTCTCATACACTGTTGGTGGGACTGCCAAATGGTGCAACCTCTATGGAAAATGGTATGGAGGCTCCTCAAACAATTGCAGATAGATCTACGATATGACCAAGCTATCCCACTGCTGAGACTATATCCAGAGGAATGGAAATCATCAAGTTAAAGTTATACCTGTTCTCCAATGTTCATTGCAGCACAATTTACAATAGCCAAGAGTTGGAACCAACCAAAATGTCCATTGTCAGATGAGTAGATATGGAAAATGTGGTATATCTACACAATG
>NW_007734233.1:20596-25106 GCF_000696425.1 Galeopterus variegatus | reverse complement strand
AGGCACAGAAAGAGAAATATCACATGTTCTCACTTATTTGTGCGAGCTAAAAATAAATAAACAAATACACAAATAAACTGGAGGCGGGGGAGGGAAGAAGACACAACAATCACAATTCCTTGAAGTTGTTAAGACAAGTGAACAGATATGAGGTTGTTGGGAGGGAGGGGGCAGAGGGAGGATGGAAGGAGGATTTGGTAATGGGCCACAATAATCAACCACATTGTATATTGATAAAATTAAATTAAATTTTAAAAAAAGAAAATTATCAATAGGGATGGCTACATGATGAATATTGATTTTATATTTCTGATAGAAAAAAAGCAAAACAATATATAAAAGAGGAAAACATTTTCTTAAAGAATGATACCATGGTGCTAGTGTATTCTTCTAAATGGAGTGGACAAAACAGAAACTGGTATGTTCTTATGTTCCCAGCTGACACACACTTGTTCTACTTTAAAATTTCTTGAGGGAGGGCCGGCCCGGTGGTGCACTGTAGAGTGCGCCGCTTGGGAGTGCGGCGGCGCTCCCGCTGAGGGTTCGGATCCCATGTGGAGACCGGTTCCCGCTCACTGGCTGAGCGCGGTGCGGGCACAACACCGAGGGTTGTGATCCCGTTGCCGGTCCCCGGTACGGGTGCAACACCGAGGGTTGCGATCCCGTTACTGGTCAGTAAAAAAGACAAAAAAGGAAAGGAAGAAAAATTTCTTGAGGGAGTCTGTATGTATATTATATGAAACAGCTACCAATATACACACACACACACTCAAACCCACCTTCCTGGGGTAGAGCTAACAGCAAAGCAAGTCAAATGGAAGTTTGAATTCTGTTGTTTACAAATTTTACTTCCTTTTTTTTTGGTTGCTGGCTATACTTCCCTTTTAAAGCAAATTTAACTGCCAAGTTATGGTTGGGAAATTTTTACAGTTTAACATGCAAGTTACTAATTTTTAGTAACTGAATTGGAGAAGAAGCAATAGGATTCTTCTCACCATTTTGAGGAGAACCAAAAATAAGATCATTTGCCTCAGTGCAAAAGAGCATTTTATCAGGATTTAAAAATTATATTTTTATTCCCCTTTGGCTTTAAATGGCTAATTAAGACGATTTTTTAATTATATGAAAGATACTTTCAGTATCTTAACTATCGAGGAAAGTCAAAATATTGTAGCTTAATAGAAAAGAAATTTAAGACTAACCTGATTTCACATTGATTAAGCCTTTTCTTCTTGGGTTATATTTACTCGTGCATCAGTAACTTTTTTTAGATACTAACCACTTGTCAGACACTGTAATAGATTTTGGATTTTCAGAGATAATCATATTTCTTCATTCAATGAGAGGTATAATATTTTAAAAAATCATATTTAAAAAGAAATAAGTGAATTAATATTAATTCATGGATTGCATTTGTTCTTTATATATTCATTTAACTTCTTACTTTAAAACTCAGTAATTGAGTAAATGGTTATATGAAACATGTTATGATATAATAGCACATTTTGGAGATTAGGAACTATTGGGTTAAGTTCTATTGGATTGGTTATCCTTATTGTGTCAAAGTTTTCTCTAGAGATTTTCAGTTTACAGATAACTGATAAAGTACATTTTTTTTGGCATTATCAAAACAAGTTACCTGTGAAATGGCACAACACAAATCATTCTAAGATACTGAGGGCAAATACTGATTGGCATTATAAAATATGTTTAAACTATAGCTTTTAAATTTGTCTAAAATAGAATCTAAAATTTACTGACATCGTGAAAAAATGAATCTACTTAAGTTTTTAAAAATTAAAAAATTTAAAATAAAATTACCTAGATGTTTTATAATTTCAAATTTTATCATTTTAAGTTAATAAATCTTAAGCCATAATTATAAAACTTTATTTAGCACTTTAAAATGTATTCCTTAAAAAAATCTGACTTGAAAAGTTAGTGAACAGATTGACTGAATCACCTTCAAAGTGAAGCTAAGAAGTGGAGTAAATATTTTCCCATCAAAAAAATCAATCATTTTATATTATCCCTTGATATCTTTGATCTTCTTTGTATAAGATTTTAGTGATCGTCGTGACTCATACGAATGTATCTTAGTTTAGGAACTGAGCAATCATCACTATGTCTTTCCTGATGATCAGGAATAAACTTGTATTATAGTACTTCTAATAGCTCATCACCTTTATTATTACATGCCTTCTCCTCAGCTAGACTTTTTCTAAGAAAGCAGAGGTAGGTAGAGATTAAAGAAAAATTAGAGTAAACCTATAGAGGCTAGACCACTCAGTCCACAAAACGGGATGTTGCTATCTGAGACTGAGGGTAATGTTTCCACCCAGGATCCTGTAGAAGTTGGAGGAGACTGTCAAATAGCTGGGGACAGGTAAGTCTTGAAAGGTTTAAAAGAATAGGTGTGAATCCCTGGAGAGCGTGAAGCATTAGGGATATTTTGCTTGTTAGGAGATGTTAGTTAATTTTCCCCTCACTACTCCTCTTAAAAAGATTTTCAGTAATCATCTATGATGTTTTTCAAGGCATTTTAGTGTTGTGTTTAGATTTATTATACTAAAGAGGTTATACTTGTAGATTGGTTGAGTAAGGTCCCCCTAGAATTTGTCTTTCACTGATGCCAGCAATAAACTGTACAACAAACTGACAAACAAACAAACAAAACCCGAAGTGAACAAAAGTATGCAGATACTGGAAGAGTTGCTTTTGGAAAAAGGGATTAAAATATGATTAAAAAATCCCCACAGATTTTTGTGCCTGAAGGACCCTGAGTAGAGAGTTTAGGGCATCTATATTTCTGCAACGGGAGTGCAAAGTTTGCTAATGAAAAAAATCCCTGGAGGAGGAGCCACAAATTCTGATTTTAAACTACATCCAAATCCCAACTCTCTGGATAGTCCTAAATCATTCATTGGTAAGTCATATTTCAGCAAAGGATAAAAGAATTAAAGGAAGATTTTGGGAGCTTCCCAAAAGAAAGACTTTATGGTTTGAATCCCAAGTTGATTTCGTACTGAGACAACACTATCAACATCATCATCATCATCAGCAGCAGCAGCAGCAATAGCAACAACAAATCAACAGATTTTCTGGGAATAAACAAAATCCAGATCCTCCACAGCATAACATTCCTAACGTTCAGAATGTATTCCAAGTAGAACCAGAAAAGCAAGACCCATTCTCAAGAGAAAGAATAACTAACAGACCAATCTTGAGGTGACCCAGACACCTGAATTAGCATACAAGGATTTTGTAGCAGACACCTATTATGATTATGCTCAGTAATGTAAAAAAAAAAAAAATGAATGAAATAAAGAATAGGTAATCTCAGCATAAATAGAATATATTTATATTAAATACATCATGCAAATTCTAGAATTGAAAAATACAATCAATATCTAAAATAATAAAAAGTAAAATCACTAGATGGGCTTAAGGTGAGAGTGGACAAGACAAAGGGAAATCTCACTAATCTTGACAGAAGACCAATAAAAGTTATTCAATCTCAAGAACACAGAAAAACAAAGACTGAAGGAAAGATGAATATAACTTTGGAAACCTCTGAGCAAATGGTAATACATTTAGCATCTGTGTATCTGGAGTTCCAGAAGGAAAGGAGAAAGATAAGGGGGAGAAAAAATATTTGAAGTAATAATGGCCCCTCAATCCCCCAATTTTACAAAAGACATGTGTTTATAGAGTCAAAAAGTTTAGGGGACTCCAAGAATACTCCTCATTGTTGCTTTTCCTCCAGTTGTTGGCTTTTTACTGGGATATATCTGTTAGTGCTGTGTTTCTTATCTTCCCTACTATTGATTGTCTTCCTCTTTGCTTTCCATATGGACTTATTCTTTCTCCAAGCTTTCTGAAAAACCTTATCAAATTTGTTCTCCCCATAATTTTAACATATGTAGGAACATCCCTTGGATGAGCACATTTTTCACTTGGGTGATGGCCAATTCCCATTCTTCAGTGTACAGTTTGAGTCTAGACCAACGTGCACAGAGTCTATCTCAGTCCTAGCTTCTTACTGGTGTCAATATACCTCATTATGTAAACTGAATTGAGATGGTGTTGGTAAAAAGGAACAACTGGGACAGATATAATGAAGGGAAAATAAATCTTTATTTATTTATTTATTTTTTCCTTTTTGTCTTTTTTCGTGTCCGGCAACGGATCGCAACCCTCAGTGTCGCGCCCGCACCGGACCGGGACCGGCAACGGGATCGCAACCCTCAGTGTTGCTCCCACATCTCGCTCAGCCAGTGAGTGGGAACTGGTCTGTATGTGGGATCCAAACCCTCAGCGGGAGCGCCACCGCGCTCCCAAGCGGTGCACTGTAGCAGTGCGCCACCGGGCCAGCCCAGGAAAATAAATCTTTATTTATTTATTTATTTTTTCCTTTTTGTCTTTTTTCGTGTCCGGCAACGGATCGCAACCCTCAGTGTCGCGCCCGCACCGGACCGGGACCGGCAACCGGATCGCAACCCTCAGTGTC
>NW_007734233.1:0-19739 GCF_000696425.1 Galeopterus variegatus | reverse complement strand
ACAACTGGGACAGATATAATGAAGGGAAAATAAATCTTTATTTATTTATTTATTTTTTCCTTTTTGTCTTTTTTCGTGTCCGGCAACGGATCGCAACCCTCAGTGTCGCGCCCGCACCGGACCGGGACCGGCAACGGGATCGCAACCCTCGGTGTTGCTCCCACATCTCGCTCAGCCAGTGAGTGGGAACTGGTCTGTATGTGGGATCCAAACCCTCAGCGGGAGCGCCACCGCGCTCCCAAGCGGTGCACTGTAGCAGTGCGCCACCAGGCCGGCCCAGGAAAATAAATCTTTAATTGACACTATTTTACATAATGGTAAAAATGCAAAGGCAATGCAAAACTTGAGTCCTTTAATAGAATAAGGAAAACTTGAAGGAAATAACAAAGCCAGTTTTAACTCAGGAAATATAGAATCTTTGTTTAAAGTTAATCCCTCTGTTATAATTTAGTATTTTTGCTATTGCATTAATTCATTAAATTGCATTGTGCTCTAGCGTTCTACCATTGGTCAACTTTCCATCTTTCTATGCATACTTTTTTCTGGTCACTCTTACCCACAATCATGAGTTTAACTACCACTGTTTGCTGACTGGCTTTTCCTCTGAGTTTCTAAGCCTTATCTAAGTTATGTGGTATCCTACATAACTGAAAGTAAAAATATCCAAAGCTGATAGCATTAACTTTATATCAAGTCTGCTTCTTTCCATTTTATTTTGTAAATTAGTGAATAATTTTTTTCCCCATTTCCGAAGGTGAATACGTGGGAATCATCATAAATACCTTTCTCCCTGTCACCAAGTATAAATTTCTGTCCCACTCTGTGCACAGACCTCTACACTCCAGCCTTTCTAAACCATGTGTCATTCTCTTAATTCTCTTCAGGACTTTGCCCCTGCTGTTCTCTCTGTCAGGAATCCTGCTCCAACCCTTTTCAGCCTTTGAGTTTGTCGTCTCACACTCAGATCAAATATATATGTGTGTATATATGTATACATGAATTTTGGGGCATGTGTGTATATATACACACGTATGTATGTATATATGTATATACATATGTGTATGTATGTGTGCATATACATATATATATATATATATATATATCCTATTTGTTATGGGTTGTGTCCCCCCAAAATTCATGGATTGGAAACTTGACTCCCATTGTAACAGTGTTAAGAGGATGGGAAATCTGATTATGGTATTTGAAAGGTGGGGGCTTTAAGAGGTGATAAGATTGTGAGGACTGTGCCCTCGGGAATGGATTGATCCATTTATGGAGTAACAGGCATGTTCTGATGGCTTTATAAGGAGAGCAGGTGAGAAAGTTCACTCTCTTGCTCAGTCCATTCTTGCCACTTGACACCCTTATTGTCTCAGGACCCTGTAGAGAGTTCACACCCAGAAAAAGGCCCTCACCAAATGTGTTCCCTAGACTTTGCACTCCCCACTCTCCAAAACTGTAAGAAATAAATCTCTTTTCTTTATGCCCTGCCCAGTTTCAGGTGCTCCACTATAAGCAACAGAAGTGGACTAATACACTATTGGTTCTGTTTCTCTAGAGATCCCTGACTAGTGCAGCGGGGATATTTCTGTCTTCCGATTTCTCCCGTCCTCCTCCATGCCAGTGGAAATCTGATGTACCGACTCTGCGGAGTGTGAGAGTGACAATGAGATCCAGTGCAATTGTTGTCTTTGATGTCACAAAAATCATGCTGGTAGTTAAATGATCATAGAATGAAGCAAGAGATTTTAAATGAGGAATTTCTTTCTGTTTTCATTCCTTTCTGCTTCGCTATAGACATTGCTCAAGTTCTTTTTCTGCTGAGATCCATATAGACTTTCACTCTGAGTCAGCTTTTGGTAAGATGGTAAGAAAAATACTGCCTACCAGACTCAAGGAGCCAGTTTCTCTCCCCCTAACACAGTGGTAGACGCAGCAGAACCTCAATAATGGGGGCAGGAGAAGATCACTTTAGTGTATTAGCTAACCGGTTTCTTTTTTCAGTATACTAAGTACATTTCTCTATTGAGAAAGCATTGTGAAGATTTTTCACTTACCAACCATGGGTTTTTATCTGTCCTTGGAGAGTATAATTACAGAAAAAAAAGTCAATATATTGCTTCTGAAAGTCAGAGTGAGGATTTGAGTTACTAATCAGGCAAACTTCTATGAATTTTCAAAAGCCAAGTCTAGATGACTGAATCAGTTTTACTATAAATCGTGGCTAGAGAGAGATTAGGACATGACTTAGATAACTCTGCTCCTCCCAGACATGGGTGACTATAGAAATGAGAAGGCAAAAGGAGTCAGGAAGCATTGGGTTAGGTTGGTATATCCTGATGTCCCTTATTTGAATGGAAATTCTGGAGATGGCAGGGACGTTATATAAGTTGGTGTTTAGATAGGTGAGATAAAGACTATATTTTTAACTCGCCAATGCCTAAGTTTGGATGCACCAGGAATCCCAGACTGGAGTCCAGAAGAGAAGAATCTGAGAACTCTAAGATTAAGGAAACTGCCAGGACCAGTGGTTCCAGTGGAAAGTGCCAGCATATCCCCACAAAAGCCCAGGTATCAGGCTGGGACAGACCAGACCAGATGGTGTGTGGATCTGAGGTTCCTTTCACTCCAGATCATGGAAGATTTTTGTGTGTTCAAACATTAAACTACATAAAATTGGAATGAAGAGGCAGAAAACAGCATTATACCAAGATGAGTCATGTGAACAGGGCAAATTTAAATGGCAAATTAAAATTACCTCTTTCCCAGTTTATGAAAAATATTAGATAGAAAAAATCTACACTTTCTTAACTCAACTGAGTTGTGTTAAATTCTTGAAACAGCTACAGTTGGAAAACATTTGCAATTTCAAAGAGTAATGCCTTCACTCCCTTGTCTATGAAAATTAATTGGCAAAGGTTTTCATTTATTGTGATGGCACATTTACATCAACCTCAGTCAGATCTATAGTCTCTCCATGCATGTGGGGGGAAATATTTTTTTCTAAGTTTCTGCCCCCACCTCTTTCTAATTCCTCTACCATATAATTCCTGGCCTCTACAATGACTTGGGAGCATGGACTGATCTGAATATATTTTACTTTGATCAGTATTATCACTAATGAGTATTATCACTTTCTGTCATTGTCAGAAAGCCACAGAAAGAGCCAACTAAAATATACTCTTAGATGTTGAGCATATAGGATAGTATATGCTAAAATGGGCTTCAATGACCTAGATTTTAGCCACTTCAAAAAAGAGTATGCTATGTTTTGAATGTGTTGCCACAAAATTCATGTGTTGAAACTTGATCCTCAATGCGATGGTATTAAAAGGTGGGACCTTTGAAAGGTGATTAGCTCATGAGGACAGAGCCCTTATAAAAAAGGGGCTTATTTGCCCTTCCACCATGTGAGGACACACTGCAACATTGGTTTTGCAAGCTAGTGGCTGCATGAAGATATCAGTGTCCTGCGGGTCAGGAGGAGAAAAGGAGACACAGTAATCCTAAGTAGCAGACAATACCAACTACACGTTCCTTACAATTTTGGCAAGAGCTAGTTAAGGCACCTCATGCAGCTAATTAAACAACTGGATCCCCGCTGGACTCTTCAGATATCCTCTTCTTGAGTGGCTACAGAAGAAAGAGGAGCAGACCGAATGAGCTGGCTGCCTCACATGCTCTCTAGGTACTGTCCCAGCTCAAGACGAAATACTGCAGAAACAGAAAGGAGGTGGGAGTTTACTGGAATCTTTTCTACTGTTCTCACCCAACACCAACTGCTGTAAAGGATGAAATAAAAATGCCATCAGGAAAGTAGTTGAGAGAAATGTACTCTTTCACGCTTGGGAAATGAATTGAATTCAAGCAGTATACGTTTCATTTTATTTTTCTTAATGGTCAAAGCCCTGAGCTGCATATTGTAAATACCTATCATAGTTAAAAGCAATCTTGGTGAAAAATCTTTTTTTTTTTAGTTTAGCTAGTTGTTAAACTCCATGAAATGTTCATTTTAAATGTTATCTTCTCCGTAAACAAATGATCATCTGCTACTAAGTAATATCTATGGGATTTCATTTTTCTCATTGTATATAAGGATGAATTATAAAATCTCCATTATATAAAATTTTGTATTGCTTTGTTGTTTACAATTTTAAACATTTCAACTGTAAAGTTATGCTTTATTTATATAATTAAGACGATTTTTTTCCATCTAGGGGTTGATTCCACATGTCAACTCCCAATGATTATTTCTCTTGCTATTTTCATTAGGATTTCCTACAAATTGAAGGGGAGAATGAATTAGCAAGGCAGATAGCAAGAGAATTAAAAGCAAATCTCCTGTGTTTCTTTTCAAATAGTACTATGTCAAAGGATGTGGTCAAGGTTTTGAGACTGGGGTTGAGACACTGAGCTGCACTAGGTTGCACAAAGCAGTGATAAGGAGAACTTGCAAAGTTAAAACAATGCCTTTGAAAGGCAGGAAGCATCCTGGGGAAATGATGAGAAGCCAGAGGGCCTGGGCTCACCTGGCTACCTTGAAAAATCACCTGAACTCTTGGTCTGTGGCTGCTCATCCTGTAACTATTTGCTTTACACACCTTAGAGGATTGCTATGATGATGACAATATGAATATATTTTGAACACTATCAGGCACTAAGAAATGAAAGATACTATTCGTGCTATTAGGAGAGACGATTTCACAAGAGTTCTACACTACCTGGAAACATCGACATCCTCCTTAGCCAGTGTTTTCTTGCTGTGCTTTTGAATGTCATCCTCCTCTGCGACATCCCCCAGTGATGCTGCCTTTTCTGTGTTTGGAGGTGGTGTTTTCTGTTCTCACACTGTGGCCCACAATACCTCTGACAGGCCCAATCACACCCTAGCGTGTGCTCTCTCACGCTAGCATTAGAGAATTTGCCTGTGAAAAACTGCTTCCCTTGGTAAAGTGGCAGCTTTCCATGGGGGAAATATGCCTGTGTTTCCACCAGCATAGACAACACTTGGGAAGGGAACAAAAAACACTTTGCTATTTCGCCAGCTCACGTAAAAGGTCATTTGTCAACCTGTTTCTCCTGTAGTAGAAGGCTTTGATTGTATAGCTCTAGTAATATTGCCTTTTTGAAATTTATTTTTGTTCTCAGGGGCTGTGCTGTCTTACCCCTATACCAAGTTTCATTATTTTTAGAGCAGCAAAGTGTGCAGATGATGTAGTTAGAATTGCAGGCAAAATAACCCATTACTCTACCTATTGTCAGCTCTTTGCATATTTACTACAAATGTGGTAGCAGAAAGATTTATAGTTTTTTAGGGGTGGAATAAATGGAAAAGTATTCATTTCTGATTTTGGATTTGGGTGACTTTATGTAGTTTTCTCTGGGGTTCTCTCTAAAACATATCAATTTTCCTTGATGCTGAGAGTAAGAAAACAATTTCTTTTAGTGAAAATTTCTTATTTCTTGGGGTCCTATGTTATTGCTGGTTCATTTTGAACCAGTTTGACTAGTAAATAGAGCAATGATATATATTTCCTCAGAATTCTGTGCTGTCATTTTAGGTATTCATGCCGAACGCTTGTTATTGGTATTTTAAATTAACATAAATGTGATTGAATTTAACTTTAGAGATTAGTATTTTGTTTTTGATGCAAATACATGCCAAACAAAATAATCTAATAATTTACAACTCAAATCTTCTAGTGGGATAAAAAAAAAATGAAATAAAAAATCAGAAATCCAGTTCCAGATTCGGTCTTCATAAACAGTGGTTTCTGTTCTCCATTGTGCTAATACTGACTTACGTGACCTTGAATGAACTGGTTCCTACCCGTTTGCACTCTGATATGTATTCCCTTATCCTCCCCTGTCTTGTCTCTCTGGCACTGTGCCCTGGAAAACTGACTTCTACAGGCCCAGGATCTCTTGCCTTCTGCTTTGGCCAAGGGGAAACTGGCAGAAGAGAGGAGACTGGGAGCATGCCAACGAGGCGTTTGCCCTGTCCCGTCCCTCCTGTCTCAGCACTGTGCACATTGAATTCTCCTCAGTTAAATTTTTGAGTAGTTCACTTCTTTCTTTCTGGGCCTAAACTTAATTTATAACAAATTACTTAAAACTTTCTGGGTCTCAGTTTTCTCAATTATAAAATAAGGAAAATAATATCTGCCCAGAGGGTTGCTATGCTTAGCAATAATAAGGATAGTGCTAATAATAATAATGATAATAATACTTGGCATGCATTATGTATCTACTTTGAAGCTCATCCTTTATCCGTAATACCATGCGCTGAGCAATGCAAAAATAGTCACAGACTCCTTCCCGTCCTTCCCATCCATGGCTCATATTCACTGCTTGTGTCTTCCACGTTAATGAGGAGGCGCTTGGCTGTTTGAAGGCACTCATTGGAAGATAAGAATAGTGACTTCCTTGGATAATTCCCTCTTTTATAAATATGAACCAGAAGTTCAAAGTTGTAAATGTGAAAAGCATTAGCATCATTTTCTTCCCTAAAGAACATATTGAGAATAATTTGATCAATAGTGATCAAAAGTGACACATAGACCCAAATATATGATTTCATTTTCCAGTACAGAATTAAATTAAGATCCTCATTGAAAAGAGGTTCGAAATAATACCATATTTTTTTTTTTGAGAGAGATTTCAATTTCCCATTACCATAATATTCCAAATCCATACCCCTTTGCAGTCTTAAATTTTTCAATTAAATTAAGCCTCTTTGTTTCAAGACAGATCAAACAGGTTTTATCCAGTATATTCATAGTTCGCACTACAGAGAATAAACTTTCAATGATCCCTTAGCTTTATACTATTTAAAAGGTTTATATTATTTACTTATATTTTTTAGGTTGCCTTTGCGACCACAAGAAAAATAATTCTTTGTTGTTTATTTTCTCTAGATTTTTCTCTCATCAATAAATGTATGAAATACACACTTTAAGTACATTCATAATAATGCTTCTACTACATTTTAAAAATTCCTCCCAAGGGAGACGGCTTAGGAAAGAACTAATACAGTTAGCATTTTTTGATGGATTACTAGTGTCAAGACCCAGCAATGAAGAGGCTTATTTCAGTTAAAGAATGCACCTGAACGTGCACTGCATACAACAGCACAACATGACTAAAGAAAGTAAAGTAAACTTATTATTTTTGTTTTAGAAAACCAAAGTATTATTTTCCTTGTTTTATAGTTTATATTGACCTAAGCATATTTTTTGTTGAAAACCTTATGTTTATTTATTTTTTACGTTTTGGTCAGATCTGTAGCTAGTTACCTTGGAATCTGTATTGAATACTTCATCAAGCACCTGCCATTTGAAGAGGAGTTAAGCCGAAATAAAAAAAAAAATTCACTCTTCAAGTAAATATTTGGTGTAGGCTACACACGTCTTCAAAAAATTAAGCAAATATTTCTTGAGTGTTTATTAGGTGCTAGGAATACATATGCTTGTTAGAGGAAAGAACTTTTGGAGAAGGACTTTAGGTATCTGTTCTACACTTATTGAGGTGATCTCCTCCCGCTAAGACAGAAGCGAACTTTTAAAATCTAGACATTTGTATTATATCACAGGTGCACTAGGATAGGCTCTTCTTTTTTATGGCCTAAAGAAGGCAAGCTATGGAATCTATACACAATCTTTGTGCTGGTGAATGCAAGCCACATTTAAGGATAAAAATGATGAAGTCAAGATTGAACCTAAAGATAGACTTTTGGGTCAGGCTGTATATAGGTCATTTTCCTCCTTTCTGGTTGTATTTCGTCCTTTATATAGGAATTCACATATTCCACTCTTTAGATTTTAAAGTACCTACATTTAATTACAATCATCACTCTTTAGCTGCATTATAGGAAATCTTTTAAAGTTTGGTTTTGATTTAAAGAAACAGTCTTTTAAGGGAACATGATCATACGATCACCATGCTAACTATATTTCAAAAACTAGAACTCAACATCTATGACATTTTGTGACTGCTTGAAGAGATAAGTGGATTGATCAAACATTATGTCCATGTAAATTATGGCAAAAATTAGACAGAAGATTTTCAACCATATGAACTCATCCCTCAAAAAAATCAATCATCTTTGTGTGCCAATGGTTACTTAAATTTAAACAATATGCATTTGGATTAAGATTTTGTATTCATCACCTTAGCAATTCTTTGAAAATTTCTTAATTGTCTTAAGCAAGCACATTTAAATATAGAATTAGTGTGTAAGATAAAAAGGGAAATTCAAGTATCATTGCAAACATGCATTTCCCAGGTGATGACCACTTGCCATAATTTATTCACCCAGCAAATTATCCTTTCAGTTCAGAAACTGGGAGATAAAGATAATGAATTCAAAGTTGGCCTAATATCATAATAGCGAAATATTTTAACAGATATGCATCATAAAATTATTGTGTTTCTAAACGTATTCTACCATTCAATTACCTGAAATGGGATTCAGAAAATTTTCACATCTAAAAAAGAGCACATTTATTGAAAATGTGATTTTAACATTTTTGTATGAAGCTTTTAATTGTGAGAAACACATATACAAAAGATGAGATAAAATAAAACATAAATGTAGAGCTCAATGACTTACCAGAAAGCAAACTTTAGTGGTAGCATAACTATTATGACTGAAGTATTATAGAGTATAGTCAACATCCTAGGATTTTATGATCTCCCCTCCACCCAATTTCTACCTGTTCCAGTTCTAGTCTCTGATTTGACCAGCTGTTCATGGTAATAGATTCTTTGATTTTTCTTTAGTTTTTCATTTTATTATTCACTCATAAACACTCTAGTTTAGTTTTGCTGATTTTGCAATTTCATTCCTTTGTGTTTGGCTTTTTTGTTCACTCAAAATGATACTCGAATGTTCATTTGAGTAGTTGTGTACAGTGTAGACAATTATTTTTTGTTAAAATATGTCATTCTAAGTTTGATTATCTAAAATTGCTCCATGCTACTGCTGAAGCACATTTAGCTTATTTCCATATTGGGGCTTTTACCAAATATATAAATTCTTGTGTATGTGTCTCTTGGTGGATACACACAGCATTGCTATTTGGGCACGTATCTAGAAGAGGAATTGCTTGGGTATAGAGTATGCATATGTTCTATTTACTGGGAAATGACAAACTAGCGATTGTATAAATTTCTACTCCTACTGCAATGTATGAGAGTTTCAGTTGTTTCAAATCTTCACCAACACTTGGTATCGTCAGTGATTTTAATTTTAACTGTTATTGAATGTGTATTGTCTTATCTCATTGAAACTTAAATTTATAATTTCCTGACATATAACAGGATTGAATGACCTTACTATTTTTATCGGATATTTGGATGTCCTCTTTTGTCCAGTGCCTGCTAATGTTACTTGTCCATTTTTCTGTTCAGTTGTCTTTTACTTATTGCTTTTCTTAGGAGTTCATCACATAGTCTCGATATGAGCTCTTTATCAATCATGTCTGATGCAAAAGTTTTCTTTCACATTATGCCTGGTTTTCATGCTCTCAATTCTCTTTTGATAAGCAAAATTTCTTAATATTCTTAATTTTAATGTGGTCTAATCTTTTGATTGTTTTATTAGTGTTTTCTTAGTCCTGTTTAAAAAGTCTTTCTCCTGTGAGTTCATGAATATATTTTCCTTTGAGTTAAAAGTCATATTTTTCTCTCACATTTAAATCTATAACCTACCTATAATTAATATTGTTAGTTTTTATATATGTAAGGTTGGGTCAAACTACTTTAAAAAAAAAAGACTATTTTTTAAGCAGTTTTAGAGCCACAGCAAAATCGAAAGGAAGGTGTAGAGATTTCCCTCGTACCCCCTGTTCCTATACTTGCATGGTCTTTCCTATTATCAACGTCGCCATCAGAGTGGTACATTTCTTACAACTGACATATCATAATCATCCAAAGTTCATAGTTTATATTAGGGTTCACTCTTGGTGTTGTATATTCTGTGGATGTGGACAAATATGCAATGATATGTACCTACTATTATAGTGTCCCACACATTATTTTCACTGCCCTAAAAATCATCTATGCTCAGCCTAACACCCCAACCCCTGGCAACCACTGATCATTTTACTGTCTCCACAGTTTTGCCTTTTCCAGAATATCATATAGTTGGAATCACACAATACGTAGCCTTTTCATATTGGCTTCTTTCACTTAGTAATATGCATTTAAGATTTCTCCATGTCTTTTCATGGCTGGATAGCTCATTTCTTCTTGGTGTTGAATAATGTTCCACTGTCTGGACGTACAACAGATTGTTTATCCATTCACCTACTGAAGGATTCCTTGGTTGCTTCCAAATTCGGGCAATTATGAATAAAGCTGCTATAAAAATCTTTGTGTAGGTTTTTATGTGGACATATGTTTTCAACTTCTCTGGGTAGATACCGAGGAGTGTAATTGCCAAAATGTATGGTAAGAGTTTGCTTTGTTTTGTAAGAAACTACTAAACTGTACCATTTGCAAAATGCTGTACCATTTTTCATTCCCAGTAGCAATAAATGAGAGTTCTGTTGCTCCACATCCTTGTCAGCATTTGGTGGTGTCAGTATTCTGGATTTTGGCCATTCTAATAAGTACGTAGCAGTATCTCATTGCTGTGTTAATTTTCATTTCCCTGATGACATATGATAGGGGGCATATTTTCATGTGTTTATTTGCCATCTGTATATCTCCTTTGGTGAGGTGTCTGTTCATGTCTTCGGCCCATTTTTTAATTGGCTTGTTTGTTTTCTTATTGTTGAGTTTTAAGAATTATTTGTGTATTTTTAGATAAGTCATTTATCAGATATATCTTTTACAAGTAATTAATAATTTTAATTATTAATTTTCTTTTAGTCTATGGCTTGTCTTCTTATCCTCTTAGCATTATCTTTCACAGAAGTTTTTAATTTTAGTTAAGTCCTGCTTATCAATTACTTATGTCATGAATAGTGCCTTTGCTGTTGTATCTAAAAAGTCATCACCGAACCCAAGAACATCTAGCATTTCTCATGTTATTTCCTAGCAGTTTTATAATTTGGGGTTTTGCCATTAGGTGTGGTCCATTTTGAGTTCATTTTTGTGAAGGACATAAGGTCCACATCTAGAGATTTTTGTTTGTTTTGTTTTTGTTTCCTAATCTTACTAAATCTTTAAAGGGTACTCATTTTTCTCCAGTTAATAGTGTAAAAAGGACTTTATGGACATGGTTAAATTCCCAGGACCCGCAGTTCATTAGGAATGGACTAAATGTCTGATATCATCGCATACAAGTGTCTTGAACTGGATGAAGTTTATGTTGAGAAATAAAGTTCATATTTTGTACTTTTATCTTTTAATTCCATTTTTTCTTTTCTTTTCTTTTCTTTTTTTTTTTGCAGCTGGCAGGTGCAGGGATTGAACCCTGGACACTGGTGCTATCAGCACCACTCTCTAAATAACTGAGCTACCCAGACAGCCCTTGTTTCATTCCATTTTCTCACAAACTTTGTAGTCTTCTCACATTCATCTTGAAGTCCATACATGACATCTCCAGGATCTGGTGTCCTTAAGTGTTCGTTACTACTGTCCATTGTCTATTCTTTTTGTTCTTCATATAGTCTCATCCTGCTGTGTTCTGGTTACTTTTTAAGTAAGTCTGTGTAACAAGCCTTTTATTGAAAAAACTTGAGGCCTTAAAACATATTATCTTCCTCCTGGGAAATTTATTTCCACCTTCTCCAAGATCCTGCCTTTGTAAATTCTATGTTTTTAATTAGCGTGGCTGACAGAATGACTTAGTATATGAAGAAAATCTTAGAAAATTATGGCATTGATATTTTTTCTTTAGCTCGAAATGAGACTGAAACAAATATTTTGAGATATAAATCTAATGTGAATTAAGCTTTAATTCTTTGCAATTAAAAATCCATAGTACTTTGAAAATCCATTAATTCCAGAATTAATTTATATGTACATACACTGAAGGCACAGGCGAATAAGGTATAGCACTAGCATTCCAGGGCCTCATCAGTAAAAAAGGCAACAATAAATAACTATATAAAATAATCGAAGACAATAAGAGTTGTAACAGAAGTGATAGGTCATACTGGTAGACTTTAAAAGAGTGTTGGAATCTGCTAAGGAAGATTTGGGGCACATGACTGGGTTTACTATTGAAGGAGTTACCTGTATAAAGGTATGGGTAGTAGAAAAATAAGTAAAGAGCATATATTAATAATATAATTATATGTTAATATCATAATTCAATTATAATTATTAACTATAATCAATAATTAAAATTAATAATTAATTAATTGAGAGAGTACTTATTTATTAAAATCTTAATTAATGATAATTAAATATTATAATAACATAATGATATATTAGTGTATTACATGTTTATGATTAATATTACATATTAATATACATATATAATCAGAGATTATTAAAAAAACATAACACTATAATACCTTGGGAAGCCAATAGTTATTTTATGCTTAATAGTGGAAACCAGATAATAAAGTATATACATAAACATCATCAAAGGGAGTCTTATGTTTGCTTAAACATCATCAAAGGGAGTTTTATGTTTGCTTAATCACGGTTCCATACTTAATCTTTAAAACGTGTATTTTTGGTAAGTTAAATTTAAACAATATGCTATAGCAATTAGAATGGACATCCTGATTCTCTGTCCTCTATTCACCCAGGTCAATGCTGTCTTTGGTCGCATTAGAAAATCAGAGTCGAATAGAGGAGCAGCAGATTGGAGATGAAGTAGGTGCTCAGAGTGAGTATTTCTGGGCTTATCTGAGTGGTAGAATTCATGACTAGTATAAAAACACCCCAAGTTCTCTTCTACTTTAGAAAGGTAGGCTATTAAAACAATAAAAAGTGAAGACCTACCCTTTGAAGGGTATGACATAAAGTATGCTCCCTTTTTAAACTGGGTATGACATAAAGTATGCTTCCCTTTTTAAACTAAATAATAGTAAATAATTATAGAGAAACAATTTCTCTTATAATTTTACTACTTTGTTATTTCCAACCCTGCTTCATAATTCCTTTGATGATAAAATGTGCTTTATTGTTATTTTCAATTCACAAAAAATTGTACTGCTTTCTGAATAGGGGATTAAACAACTCAGTGCTTCTTGGTGCATGGAAATTGCATGTCTCCCACAGCTTTCCATCAACTGCTGCATGCTCTTACCCCAACTCTTCCTTTCCACCCACTCAAAATCACTTTGGTTCCAGTGAATTTCAAATACAAGAAGAGTCAAATCCACTCTGCAGGATCTCCAAGACTCAATGTGGACACCAGGAATTCCCCTGTCTTTGTCCCCCACCAGCTATAGTGATATGGAATTCTGCTACGTAAGGTTGGACGGGCAACTTTCTACTGATTTTAAGAGAGCATCGAAAGAGTTACACTTCTTAAAGGAATATACATAGAAAACACATTACTGCAGTAATCATATTTTTTATTTTCTGTATTCTGATTCTTTGACAACTAGAGCCTCACTGACACTGGAGGTACTTCCGTAAACAGAGTTAGCCAAAACGTAGAGATAGTAAATAACCTGCAGGTGTGCTTCCTTGAAGTTGATAGGACAAGCAAACAGAAAGGACATTGTTGGGTGGGAGGGGGGAGAGAGAGGAGGGAGGGAGGTTTCTGTAATGGGCCGCAATAATAAACCACATTGTATATGGACAAAATAAAATTTAAAAAAAAATAAAAATAAAAAATAAACTCTAAAAAGAAAAAATGCAAACCCATCAATCCAGTGGTCCCTCTCCCCACCACCTCCTTTGTCAGGGTCTTTCACTCTGAGCCACTCTCCCCCTTCCCTAATTGCCCCAGGGCCAAGCCCCTGGCAACAAGGCACAGCTCCTATGCCCCAGAGCCTGCTGAAATTATTCAAAGTAGCCAATCCTAACCCTGCTTATCCTGGCTTGTTGGCTCCACAATAATGGCTCTTACCCAGTTATTCTCTCTCTCTGCTTGGTGACTGACCCTCATATTTCTCTGTGTGGTCTCTGTGCCATGGAGTGACCCCTCCTCTTAGGAACTGTGGGTAACAGCTACATTTTCAATGGAAATACTCCCCTGATCTATTGACCTCATCACACCTAAATAATAATAAAGCCTACTAAAACCCATGTTCTCTAAGTAACTTTTCATTTGTCTATAAGCACTTAATAAGCACAATATGAAGTATATTTCTCCACTTTTTATATTTTGTTCATAAATTAAAAAAAAATTAAAGCTTATGTTTTACCCACTGAGAAATGTAATTATAAATGGGCTTAATAAATACTTTTGCATATTAATCTTTATATTGCAAAATCTTTTTGTCATGAAATATTACATTGTATAGAGATTTAAATGCAGAAATAGATATACGTTGGATTTCAGGAATTTATGGAATAAAATGAGTCAATATCTGTTTCTTTGCAGTGAAGCAAAAAACTAAAAGATGTTTAAAATTCTCTATTGGGGAGTGGGTAAAGGAGTTATAGTATATTCATATCAAAATAAAAAGAAATGAACTTCTGCACATGCAATACTATGAAAAAATCTTAAAAACTTATGCTGATTGAAAGCAGCCAGACATGCATTTAAATGTCCTTCTAGAAAAAAGCCAAACTGTAGAGATAGAACTCAGATTAATGTTCCCTAGCTGTTGGGGAGGGATGAACAGTTTTGCTCACGTGGGTGTCCATTTGGAAATTATAAGTAATTCAGAAATTATTCTTAGCAAAAGGAGCAGAATTCTAAACACCATTCTAAGGCAGGTGTATAATTTGTTTTAAAAGTTATTTTCTGGTTATAAGCAACAGAGGAAGACATTTTTATCCATTTAGTCTGTTATCTAAAGCAACTTTGAGCAACTGTAGGCACAGTTTGAGAATTCTCTTTAAATGGCTGTAGGGATCCTGAAACAAAGTAGAGACATTTTAAGGCAGATTAGCATAGGAAGTAAACAGTATGGGCACAGCATATAATTGGCAGAACCTGCACAAATAAAGACACAAAACAAAATAAAAACCTAACTATTTCCAGTGAAGGTTTTCACCATTTCCATAGTAAAAAGGAAATAGAAACACCTGTATTAGAATATCATTGCCACATATTTATAGTTTATCATTTATAATTATACTTACAGTTAGTTGTATATTAAATTGCCTCATAGTTCTTATTCTTAGTGACATTCTCAGAAAAATTTTTCCTATTAACTCCTCGGGGTATAGTTTTACAGAATAATATGGACTAAATGAGCCTCAAATTACTAATTCCCTCAATAATCTGGTAAATGAAAAGAATACTTCTTTGACGAGGCACTGTTTTATCTGGGAGGGTTACATGTTACATGTTAACCTCCCCAGGAGAGAGACTTAGTATCTTAGCCTCCTTAGCATGATTGGAGGAAATGTAAATGAATTCATTCGAATAGATCTGGAACTTGGGTTGCTGAAATGATGTTGCTGAGCATTCTTTTTTCTTTTTCTTTTTATTCGACTTTATAGTTATGTGTAAATTAGTTAATTCCAGCAGAATTACTAATTGTTTTGTTTTCTAGCTTTCTGCTGAATGAACCAGTTTTGGCAAATTGTCTTAATACAGCAGGAATATGACAGCAACCATAGTAGCCTTAAAAATCACCAGTGCACAAGTGGAATGGGTTCAGAGGGGTAGCAGGAAAGCAAACAGAAAGTCAGTAGGGGCTTTCAATGCCAACACGACCAATTCAGATCCTGATTTGACTTGTTTCAAATACAATCTTTTTACAGAGTAATGGAGCATGAGTCAGTCAAAAGTAACTCTAGAGAGCATTCTTTACTTCAAAGACTGTAAGGTTGGAGGAATTCATTCATCCGCAAAGGCAAATGTCAAAAGTTGTGCTTCCCAGTCCTTGTCAGGCCTGATGTTAGAACTGAAAGGAGTCTTAGAGATTGTAGTCAAAACCTCTCTATACATGAGAAGTCTAGAGTCCAGAGGAGTTTATGAATTTCTACATGTGACAAAACTAGAGCTGGAACTCAAATGTCCTAGTTAGTGACACAGTGTCTTTTCCATTCTACATCTTCCACTTTTGACTGGTGAAAGCAATAAAGACATGAGTAAGAAACACTTTACAAGCATCTAGTGAATGATACAAGTGAAGAGGGAGAAAATTAGCAATCAGATCCCTTATCTACCATGAGCAGTGCAAGAAGTAAACTCGAAATAGGGCACTGACATTCCTGGACCATATTTAGAATTGTCAGAATATGGCCTAAACTTACTGGTAAATGGAATTTCATAAAGCAACTTCGATCTAGTTTTCTTCCTTTTGAATGTTGAAGAAAGGAGTGGCCTGTCCCTAGGTTGCATTACCAGTTCTATCTTGAACTTTTTAGACTGTAAGGTTGGAGGAATTCATTCATCCGCAAAGGCAAATGTCAAAAGTTGTGCTTCCCAGTCCTTGTCAGGCCTGTGGCTAACAATGCACTTGACTGACAGTTCTGCCACGCAGAAGAGTGTGTGCGTGTGTGCGTGTGTGTGTGTGTGTGTGTGTGCTAACAATGCACTTGACTGACAGTTCTGCCACGCAGAAGAGTGTGTGCGTGTGTGCGTGTGTGCGTGTGTGTGTGTGTGTGTGTGTGCGCGTGTGTACGTGTGTGTGAGTGGGGTGGGTGGGTGGCTGGCACTCCTGCAGTTTGAGAAGTTGCCAGGCCTTATGCTACTTAGTCTAGCATGTGTGCGCACTACCCTGAGACCAGATTTCTACTTTCTTCTCTCAAATAGAAAACTCTCAAGTCCTTTAAATTCATTTACTGCCTTAAAATTTCAAAGAGGATATCAATGGGTCTAATTAATATAACTGGGGCTCCCATTCACTGGAGCGCTTACCTTTCGTCAGGCAATGTGATGATTTCTTTATGTGCGCACTGTTTCACTTAATTCTAAAAACAACCACAGGGCCTGGGCAAGATTAATCTCTGGTTTTCAGATCAGGAAACAGATCCTCAAAGCTATTAAGAATCTTGTACAAGGGAATTTTAACCCAGACCGGTTTGTCTGCAGATTTCAGGTTCTGGTCTAGACCATTCATTACATGACTTTAGTGTGAGAAATGTATAATGTAACAATGTCAAATTTGGTCAGATATAAAGGCTTTTTCATTCTAGTGATTTTTCCTAGGTAATGGATTTTCCATATTATATTTATTATAAAAAATAACAAATAAAAATAAATACACAAAGCAAGTTTTTGTGGCATGATTTGATTTATTCATATTACTTGTACCAAATCCTTCTTGATTCATGTAGTTTTGGAATAATTCTGTGAGCCAATGTGTAAAAAAGTTCCTCATATATTTACAAATACACTCATCATACTCTGAAGAATGTTACTGCATAAATGAAATATTCATCTTATTAAAATATTGCTAAATGTTTAATTATCAAGGTGAATAGCTCTGCAAAATCTCCCTGTAAGCTCTTTTTATTCAGCTACTCTGGTAAAAAATATGTATTTTTAGACATTACTCATTTATAATAAACATTAATGGACCATAACTTCTGTTCTAAATTTATTTTACTTATTCCCTGTCAACCATTTTTTAACATATTGGTGGGTAAGCCAATGAAAAGGGTCAGATTGTCAAGAGATTTTAATAAATGTCAAGTTTACCACTAATAGAAACAGTCAAAAGGCTCAGACAAAGCAGGAAAAGCTGTGGTACATACAAGGCTGCTCCTCAGGACCTTGCTTCTGGCTTTGATATGCACCATCTGACTCAGATTACATGAGGTGTCTAAGTGAAGCACTTGGTTAGTACACCCAGCAAGGTGTGTTTGAGTTAGGAAATATCTCCTATGTCATGTCCTGAATGTTTAGTTTAAGTAGCATTCTCCAGAGAACTCTACTTGATAAGTTCATAAATTGTAGGCTTATTTACCATAGGTAATACTAAACTAGGAGCACCCTGCCAAGAGCATTCCATAGATAGGGAATCTCTTCCTAGCAAGTATCGTCAGTCTATTTACCAGGAGGTCACTCACCAGCATGTTTATAAAGGAATGAGATTGGATCACCTGCTTTCTTTCTATCCCTAGGAGGACCCTTCAGCGGTACTCAGGAGAGAAATGGATCACAGACCAGGTGCTTAACTCCCTTTTCCATACTGGGATACATTGCTGAGTCTATAAATTATTTTTATCCTGTTGCTGGGGGTACTGATGATGTTTGGGGCCAAGATTGGGGGCTTAATTCCTATGTGATCCAGGCAGCATCATTTTCATGGTGATATGCCATAACACCATTGCAGGCCTACCATCTTGGGAGTGAGTTTTACTGATTCCATTTGAAAAAGGAGAAGGTGTGAATGGGGGCTTAATTCCTATGTGATCCAGGCAGCATCATTTTCATGGTGATATGCCATAACACCAATGCAGGCCTACCATCTTGGGAGTGAGTTTTACTGATTCCATTTGAAAAAGGAGAAGGTGTGAATAGGGTATGATATAGTTATACAAATCCAGCACCCCATGGGCGAAATAATAAAACATACAAGAGTGAGCAGGTACAGATGCTACTTTTGTGGGGCTCAAAACTCATATAGTTTTGGAGGCCTTTTTACTTTAATAAGAAGAGTAGAAAAATATTTAACAAGTACAAAATGACAAAAATATATGATCACATTTGTAAACAGGTTGCAAGGACCCCTCTTAATAGAGAGGAATCCTAAAGCTGTAGCTCATTAGTGTCTCAGGAGCAAATGCAGTTTCATATGAAAGAATAGAGTAACAATATCATAGTTCATATCCAATAACTGGAATCCCAATAGATTCTATTTCTCAAAAGAAATCATTAAGAGCATATATGAGCCCATTGGTTAGTTTTTGATCAAAATGAAAAATAAAATTTAGTAAAAGTTCTATGAGCTACTTAATTATTTTCAACAACTGTATGAAAATAGTGATGGTTCTTAATTACAGATTTAAAGAGGGTGATTTGATTTGAATAGCTACTAACTCGTGGATCATTAAAAGATTCCACTGCTATCAGAATTTTATTTCCAAATGTAATAGATTCCATATATGTTAATTGCCTACTAATTCAACTTGTAAATAAAGATATTTATTTGGAAATAGGAATGATCTAAAAGTGTATCATGAACTCAGGGTCTCTGTGCATTTGTTTTCTTGGCTCTTCTTAGATGATACCAATTTGAGGTGTCCTACAAAGGTCACGTTCCAGGTGCCATACGTGAAAAAAGAATTTCAAAGCTTCTTCTCACCTGCCTTTGTAGGGTTAGTTGACTATAATATTTTTCTGGAACTGTAAATCTAGCTTGAAGAATAACACCAGGCAAACTAAAGCTAATGCCTGAAGCGAAAGCTGAGACTTGTGCTCCGATAGCCCCTGGCATCTGTGTTTCTTCTATTAAGATACAACCTTGGGTCAAGTGAAAACAGCCAGTTTTGAATAAACCAAGCTGCAGATTTAATCTAAGTTAACTCTTCATAGTAAAATAAAGGTAACAAAAAATACCCAATTTCATTTATGGTTCAATCGGTTTCTGTTCTTATGGCATGCTACCCTATGATAGACTGAATTATCTTTTAAGGCAATTACTCATATCAATCTATGATCCACTTAGGAATGTTCATAATAAAATCTAGCATCTGGAAGTGTTGGAATATATTTTTGTTCTACATTTAAAACTGGTTTTGTTTTCATAATCTAA
>NW_007734232.1:96130-96838 GCF_000696425.1 Galeopterus variegatus | reverse complement strand
TTTTTTTGTTGTATTTCTATCTGGTTTTGTTATCAGAGTTATGTTGGCTTCATAGCATGAGGTTGGGAGAGTAGAGTCTGTTTCAATTGTTTGGAACTGTTTCATGAGAATTAGTATTCACTCCTCTTTAAAAGTTTGATAGAATTCAGTTGTAAAACCATCCAGACCCAGACATTTCTTTGTTAGAAGATTGCTAATTACCACTTCAATCTCCTTGTTATTGGTCTGTTAGGGTTTTCTATCTCTTCTTGGTTCAGCCTTGGTAATTTATATGTGTCTAGAAACTTATCCATATCTTCCAGATTTTCAAATTTTTTGTCATACAGGTATTTATAATAGTCTCTAATGATTCTTTGTGTTTCTGTGGTGTCAGTTGTAATGTCTCCCTTTTCATTTCTGATTTTCGTTATTTGGGTCTTCTCCTTTTTTTTGTTAATCTAGCTAATGCTATGTCTATTTTGTTTATCTTCTCAAAAACCCAAGCTTTAGTCTTGTTAATCTTTTCTATTGTTTTTTGGGTCTCTATTTCATTTAGTTCTGCTCTGATCTTAATTATTTTTTTCTGTCTACTGCCTTTAGGTTTGGATTTTTCTTGTTTTTCAAGTTCTTTGAGGTATAGTGTTAGGTCGTTTATTTGGAGTCTTTATGTTTTTTTGATATAAGCATTTACTGCAATAAATTTCCCTCTTAGTACTGCTTTTGCAGTAT
>NW_007734232.1:89398-95860 GCF_000696425.1 Galeopterus variegatus | reverse complement strand
GTTTTCTGTTACTATTTCCTTGAGTAGGTTTTCAATACCTTTTCACTTCTCCTGCCCTTCAGGAATACCCACAATTTGGATGTTAGAGTCCTTGAGATTGTCTGCTATCTCTCTTAGGTTTCCCTCATTATTTTTAATTCTTTTTTCCTTTTTTTTGTCTGCCTGAGTTATTTCAAAAAGACCATCTTCAAGCCCTGAAATTCTTTCTTCTGCATGCTGTACCCTGCTGCTCAAGCTCTCAGTCATGTTTTTTATTTCATTGAGTGAGTCCTTCATTTCTAGAAGTTCTGCTACACTCTTTTTTACGGTATTAATCTCTTTGTAGATTTCCTACTTCATATTCTGGATGTTTTTTCTTGTTTCATTGTGTTCTCTAATTGACTCTTCTTTTATTTCTTCTGGTTTTGTTAAGATCATTACTTAAAATTCTTTCTCAGACATTTCAAGGATTCACTCTTCCATGGAGTCTGACTTTGAGGCATTACTATATACTTTCAGTGGTGTCATTTCTTCTTTATTGTTTGTACTTCTAGTGTTTTTTCACTGATGCTTGGTCATTTGGTAGGGGGGTTGCTTCTTCTGTTACACTGAGGTTGGATATGGAGTGGCCTTGTTTGCTACTGTGAGGGGTGAACTATCTTACTTGACAGTAAGTGTGGTGGTGGTTATGTTAAACTGAGTTGGTTCCTGTTCGAGATTGGTGGTCATAGAATGAGCTCCTAACATGTGGAGTTCTGCTGGGACAAACTTGGTGTGTCGGATCCATAGGCTGGTGCTCCCCACTGGGTCTCAGGTGGGATGAGGGGCCATGTGGAGCCACATTGTTAAACTGGTTGGCTGGAGCCAGTGGGCTCACCTGAACATTGCCAGTTCAGGGCAGCGGGGCAGGGTCTGGAGCTTCCCACCTGCCTGGGTCCAAGGCGGTGGGGTAGGGTGTCCCATAGAGCTTCATGGTTCCACTGCTTGTCTGGCACCAGTGGGCTTACCTGCATGGTGCTGGTTCAAGGCGGCTGGGCCTTTTTTACCATTATTAGCAGCTAGAATGGCTAATTCTTCATGCCTTTGATTCCACGCAGAAAAACTGGTCCTTGGTCAAAAGGGCTACTGTGTATGTACTTCAGTTAAGGACAAAACACATGGAAAACAGTTTTTCTCATGCTTGTACTTTTAATTGTCTTGACTCCATTCACTTCGTATGTTTTGAAAAATAATTTATATGTATATATATATATTTATACTCACAGATAAAATTGTATGTATTTACCTTGTACAACATGATGTTTTGGTGTACTTATACATTGACTAAATCTAGCTAATTAACATTTGCAGTACTTCACATAGTTATTTTTATGAGAACACTTTACATCCACTCTTTTGGCATTTTTTAAGAATATAATATATTATTGACTATGATCATCATGTTGTGCAATAGATCTCTCTCTCTCTCTCTTAGATATATTGAACTTCTTCTCCCTGTCTAACTGAAATTTTGTATCCTTTGACAAACATCTCTCCAAACCCTGCCCCCCTAACCATCAACCACCCCAGCCTCTGGCAGCCTCCATTCTACTCTGTACTTGTATGAGATCAACTTTTTTACATTCTGCATATGAGTGAGGCCATGCATTATTTGTCTTTCTGTGCCTGGCGTATTTCAATTNGATCCATAGGCTGGTGCTCCCCACTGGGTCTCAGGTGGGATGAGGGGCCATGTGGAGCCACGTTGTTAAACTGGTTGGCTGGAGCCAGTGGGCTCACCTGAACATTGACAGTTCAGGGCAGCGGGGCAGGGTCTGGAGCTTCTCACCTGCCTGGGTCCAAGGCGGTGGGGTGGGGTGTCCCATGGAGCTTCATGGTTCCACTGCTTGTCTGGCACCAGTGGGCTTACCTGCATGGTGCTGGTTCAGGGCAGCTGGGCCTTTTTTACCATTATTAGCAGCTAGAATGGCTAATTCTTCATGCCTTTGATTCCAGGCAGAAAAACTGGTCCTTGGTCAAAAGGGCTACTGTGTATGTACTTCAGTTAAGGACAAAACACATGGAAAACAGTTTTTCTCATGCTTGTACTTTTAATTGTCTTGACTCCATTCACTTCGTATGTTTTGAAAAATAATTTATATGTATATATATATATTTATACTCACAGATAAAATTGTATGTATTTACCTTGTACAACATGATGTTTTGGTGTACTTATACATTGACTAAATCTAGCTAATTAACATTTGCAGTAATGTACATATACATTGACTAAATCTAGCTAATTAACATTTGCAGTACTTCACATAGTTATTTTTATGATGAGAACACTTTACATCCACTCTTTTGGCATTTTTTAAGAATATAATATATTATTGACTATGATCATCATGTTGTGCAATAGATCTCTCTCTCTCTCTCTTAGATATATTGAACTTCTTCTCCCTGTCTAACTGAAATTTTGTATCCTTTGACAAACATCTCTCCAAACCCTGCCCCCCTAACCATCAACCACCCCAGCCTCTGGCAGCCTCCATTCTACTCTGTACTTGTATGAGATCAACTTTTTTACATTCTGCATATGAGTGAGGCCATGCATTATTTGTCTTTCTGTGCCTGGCGTATTTCAATTAACATAATGTCTTTGATGTTCATCCATGTTGCTGCAAATGAAAGAATTTCTATTTTATGGCTAGATAGTATTCCACCGTGTATATGTACCACATTTTCTTTATCCAATCATCCATTGATGGACACTCAGGTTGATTTCATATCTTGGCTATTGTGAATGGTGCTGCAATAAATACGGAAATGTAGCTATCTCTTCAACATGCTGATTTCATTTCTTTTGGATATATACTCAGTAGTGGGATTGCTGGATCATTCGGTAGTTCTATTTTTAAGTTTTTGACGACCTCCACACTGTTTTCTTTAATGGCTGTGCTAATTTATATTCCCAGCAACTGTGTGCAAGGATTCCCTTTCACAGTTGTTATCTTTTGTTTTTGATAATAGCCAGTCTAACAGGAGCAAGTTGATACCTCATTGCAGTTTTAATTTGCAGTTTGTTAATGATTAGTGAGGTTGAGTATTTCTTTACATACCCATTGGACATTTGTATGTTTTCTTTTTAGAAATATCTATTCAAGTCCCTTGCCCATTTCTTAACTGGGTTGTTTTCTTGCTGTTAAGTTGTTTGAGTTTCTTATATGTTCTGTATATGAACCACTAGTCAGGTGTATAGTTTGCAAGTATTTGCTCCCATTTTGTAGGTGTCTCTTAACTATGTTGATTGCTTCCTTTGCTGTGCAGAAATCTTTTTGTTCTATGTAATCCCATTTATGTATTTTTGCTTTTGTTGCCTGTGCTTTTGGGGACATATCCAAGGAGTTATTGACCTGACCATTGTCATGGAGCTTTTATGCTATGTTTTCTTCTAGTAGTTTCAGAGCTTACATTTAAGTCTTTAATCCATTTTCAGTAAATTTTATATGTGGTATGAGATAAGGGTGTAATTTCATTCTTCTGCATATGAATATCCAGTTTCCCCAGAACCATTATTGAAGAGACCATCCTTCTCCAATTGTGTGTTCTTTATTCTTTTACAATCAGTTGACTGTAAATGTGAATTTATTTCCAGGCTCTTCATTCTTTTTAAATTTTTTTAAGTCACTTGTGAGTTTTTCTTTCTTTCTTTACTTACTGAAACATAACTGATTATACATATTTGTGGGGTACAGAGTTGACAATAGAGTATTTATGTACAATGTGTGATGATCAAATCAGGAGATGTGGCATATTCATCATTACAAAAATGTACTCATTCTTGGGCTCTTTACTCTAATTCACTGGTCTACATGCCTGTGTTTATGCCAGTACCATGCTATTTTGGTTATTATTGCTTTGAAATATATTTTGAACTCAGATCGTGTGATCTGTAGCTTTGTTCTTTTTGCTTAAGAATGATCTGGCTATTTAAGGTCTTTTGAGTTTCCTCATAAATTTTGGGACTGCTTTTTTATTTTTGTGAAGAATGTCATTGGTATTTTAATAGGGATTGCATTAAATCTGTAGATTGCCTATGTAGTATGAACATTTTAGCAATGTTAATTCTAATCTATGAACATGGGATATCTTTCCATTTATTTGTGTCTTCCTCAATTTCTTTAATCAATGTTTTAATAGTATACAAACTTTTCATATTGGTTAAATGCATTCTTAAGCATTTTATTTTTTGGTAGATACTGTAAATTAAATTGTTTATTTGATTTCTTTTTCAGATTGTTCTCTGTTAATGTATAAAAACAATAATGATTTTTTGTGTGTTGATTTTGTATTCTGCAACTTTACTGAATTTTTTTATTAGTTCTAAGTTTTCTGATAGAGTCTTTTAAGTTTTCTATATACAAGATTATGCTGTCTGAAAACAGGGACTATTTAACTTCATCCTTTCCAATTAGAATGACTGTTCTTTCTCTTGCCTAACTGCTCTCGCCAGAACCTCTGGTACTATACTAAATAGAAGTAGTAATGTTGGGCATCCTTATCTTGTTCTGGATCTTAGAGGAAAAGCTTTCAACTTTTCCCCATTAAGTATGATGTTAGTTGTGGGTTTGTCATATATAGCATTTATTGTGTTGGGGTACATGTTTTCTTTACCTAATTTGTTGAGAATTATTATCATGAAATGATGTTGAATTTTGTAAAATGCATTTTCGGCATCTATTAAAGCAATAATATATCTTTGTCCTTCATTCTGTTAATGTGATATATCACATTTATTAACTTACACATCCTTGCATGACAGGGATAAATTCCACTTGATTATGATAAATGATCTTTTTAATATGCTGTTGAATTCCATTTTCTAGTATTTTGTTGAGAATTTTTGCATCTATGTTTATCAGGGATATTGGCCTGTAGTTTTCTTTTTTTGTACTGTCTTTGGCTTTGGTGTCATGGTGCTCTTGGCCGCTTTGAGTGAGTTAGGAAGTATTCCCTTCTCTGTAATTGATTGGAAGAGTTTATGGAGAATTGGTATTAGTTCTACATTAACTGTTTGACAGGATTCAGCAGTAAAGCCCTCAGATCCTGAGTTTATCTTTGATGGGAAACTTTTTAATACTGATTCAATGTCCTAACTTCTTATTAGTATGTTAATATTTTTTATTTCTTCATAGTTCAATCTTGGTGATTGTATGCAACAAGGAATCTATTGATTTCTTTCAGTTTATCCAATTTGTTGGCCTATAATTGCTCCTAATAGTCTCTTCTGATCATATTTGTGTTAATTCATTACAATGTCTCCTTTTTCATTTCTTATTTTACTTTAGTCTTCTCTCTTTTTTCTTAGTCTAGCTAAAGGTTTGTCAATTTTATCTTTTCAAAACACCAACTCTTAGTTTTGTCAATCTTTTCAATTTTTTTGGAGTCTCTTTTATTTATTTATGTGCTGACCTTTGTTATTTCCTTTCTTCTAACTTGTGGCTTAGTTTATTCTAGTTTTTCTAGTACCTTGAGGTGCAACAATAGTAGTTTGTTTATTTGAGACCTTTCTTTTTTCTTTTTTAATGTTAGCATTAATTACTTTCCTCCTAGAGCTGCTTTTGCTGTGTCCCATAAGTTTTGGTATGTTGTGTTTCCATTTTTGTTAAAATCAAGAAATTTAAAAATGTACCTTTCAATACCTTCATTGCCCCATTGGCTGTTCAGGAGTATCTTGTTCAATTTTCATGTATTTTTAAATTTTCTAAACTTCTTCCTGTTACTAATTTCTAACTTTCTACGACTTTGGTCAGAAAGTGTATTTGGTATGATTTCAATCTTCTTAAAATTGTTAAGACTTGTCTTATGGCCTAATATGATCTATTGTGTAGAATGTGCCCTGTGCAGTTGAGAAAAAATATGTATTCTGCAGCTGATTGTTAAAATGTTTTGTATATGTCTGTTAGATCCATTTGACCTAGTGTGAAGTTTAAATCCACGTTTCCTTTTTGATTTCCTGTTTGGATGTTTTGTACATTGCTGAATGTGGGGAGTTGAAGTCTCCTACTATTATTGTATTGCAATCTATCCCTCCCTGAGATTTATTAATATTTGCTTTATATATTTAGGTTTCTGATGTTGAATGCATATATATTTTAAGTTTTTATATATTTTTGCTGCATTTGTATGATTACATAATAACCTCCTTTGTCTCTTTCTACAGTTTTTGACTTAAGGTTTACTTTATGTGATGTAAGTATACATAACTGCTGCTCTCTTTTGGTTTTCATTTGCATGAAATATCTTTTTCTGTCTTTTCACATTTAGTTTATATGCATTCTTACAGGTGAAGGTGACTCTCTGTAGGCAACATACAGTTAGGTCTTTTTTTGTTGTTGTTGTTCATGCAGCCACTCTACATCTTTTGATTGGAAAACGTAATCCATTTATATTAAAGGCAATTATTTACATGTAATGACTTACTACTGGTATTTGTTA
>NW_007734232.1:87603-88295 GCF_000696425.1 Galeopterus variegatus | reverse complement strand
GTCTTCATCTCTCCTCATTTCTGAAGGGCAGCTTTTTCAGGTACAAAATTCTTGAATACAAGTTTTTTTTCCCTCAGCACTTTAAATATATCATCTTGCTCTCTCTTGATCTACACAGATTCTGACAAGAAGTCTGCTGCTACCTGTATTGGAATTCCTTTATATCTTATTTCCTTCTTTTCTCTTGGTGCTTTCAGAAGCCTCTCTTTGTCTTTGATTTTTTAATGACAATTTGGTTTAATATGTCTTGGGGGTAGTCTTAACTTGATTGAATGTGATTCGAGCACTTTGCCTTTCCTGTGTCTGTACATCTTCATCTGGGTTTGGAAAATTTTCTGCTACTTTTATTTTAAATAAGCCCTCTACCCCTTCATTTTTCTCTTCTTTTTCTTTGAACACCTGTGACTCAAAATTTGCTATTTTGATGCTGTCCCGTAAGTCTTTTAAGCTCTCTTCATTCTTTTAATTCTTTTTTTCCTTTTTTGACTCTGACTGTATAATTTTAAGTGACCTGTCAAGTTCACACGTTCTTTCTTTTGATTGATTAATTCTGCTGTCGAATGTTTCCTGGTGCATTTTTCATTACATTCATTGTATTTTTCAGCTCCAGGATTTATGTTTACTTTGTTAAAAAAAAAACCTATTTCAATATCTCTGGTCACTTATTGTTTTCCTCATTTTGTTAAATTGTT
>NW_007734232.1:85273-87464 GCF_000696425.1 Galeopterus variegatus | reverse complement strand
AAAAAAAACCTATTTCAATATCTCTGGTCACTTATTGTTTTCCTCATTTTGTTAAATTGTTTCTCTGTATTTTATTGGTGTTTGCTGAGCTTCTTTAATACAGTTACATTGAATTCTTTTTCAGGCAGTTCATACATCTCCATTTCTTTTGGGTCAGTCACTGGCATCTTATTTTGTTTATTTGGTGATATAATGTTTCCCTGATTGTTCTTTATTCTTGTAGTTGTGTGTCAGTGTCTGCACATTTGAAGAAGTAGGTACTTATTTGAAGAAGTAGGTCTGGTCTTCATAGACTGCCTTTGTCTGGGAAAGCCCTACAGTAGGCATGAAGTTGAGGCATTATAGATGCCCGGGTCAGCTGCAGATGTCATGGTGCTGCCAGATATCTGAGACCTGCTATGGCAAGTTTTGTGATGGGGTAGGCCCAAAGCCTTGGGCCACTGAGGCCTGCTTCCTGCTGAGGGCTGTCCAGAGCCTGGGGCTACTGACATTGGCCTGGCAGTGGTGCTGCATGGAGATTGAGTTTGCCACGCAAGCTTGGGATGGTGTGCTCCTTCTTGGTTTTAGGGTGGATCTAGGGGCTCACTCTGCAGGTACTGGCCTGGAATGGAGGCTTGTGGGGGTCTTCCCAGTACCAAGTGGCTCAGAATTTGGGTTCAGTAGAAAGTCCTATGCTCATTTTCCTCTTTTTCCCCAAGTGAATAGTATCTCTCTCCATGCTGTGTTACTTGATATTCAGGGAGGAGTGACATAGGTAACGTGAAATTGTTTTTCCTACTCTCTTTAATGCATCTTTTCTTGTTATTGTGCTACATCCAGGTTCTGTGATCTCTCACCTGGTCTCCCTAGCTCTTGTGCAGGTGTTTTTAGGTGTGGATGATTGTTTAAATTGGTGTTTCTGTGAAGGGATGATTGGTGGAGAGTTCTACTTCACCATCTTGCTCCACCTTCTCCTTGTCCACTTTGAAACTTGCTGATTCTCTAATGAGCAGCAGCCAACCCTGGTCTTTCCTGATTTTGGCACGTTGTCCTCATGTATCTGTGATTGGAAGAGCATTTTCATCACATATTTGTGCTGATCAGTGAGTAAGAGATCAGAGTCATTTTGAGTTGTGGTTTGTCATTTGTGCTAAAATTGTAAATTTCAGCCAAACAAAGAAACTAATGGAGTTTCTGGAATCCAGTGACCAAAAATACAAATGCCATGTCACCATCAGTGCAGCAGCCCCCATTGTCTTTGTGAACTCTGGGGATTGGCGCTGGATCTTAACTGTTTGATGTAATGCCAGAAAGTGGGACAAGAAGAGACCCAATCAAGGATTCATTTCTGACAACAAATAAACAGGGTGGCCATAAAGCCTGGAACACCAGTCAACAAATCATTTATTAATATTGAGTTATAATACATGCAATAAAATATTATATATGTTTCTAGACTTTATAGCTTTTATTGAGTTTTCCAGTTGGAACAAGTACCTTTGGGGATTAATAAAAAATTGCATCTTGTGTAGTGTAAGTGACACTTGGTTAAAATTATTAACTTTTTGATAAAGCTATGTAACTTGAAGTCTCTTCTACACATATTAAAGTGCAAATATTTTTCACCAGTCATCCTTCTCAGTGCAATACTTGATGGTAAGAGTAGAAAATTTAGAAATCTGAGCCAATTGCAACCAAGATTGCCTAATTCCAGAGCTACTGTTAATTCCTCTGTACCATTCTTTCTTGTTAACTAGAAAAATTAATGCTGGACCTCAAGTCTCCTACATTATAATCAAGGAGTTGTTTGGGTATTAATAGACTCTGACTCATGCAGTTAAATAATATGCTACCAAATTGTCTTATCCTAAGGAAGTAAAAGCAGCACTTAATAAACTAACAAAAGAGAAAGCCCTCGAATCATTTCAACCTATCCAAATTTCACTTCTCATTGTCCAACTGCAAAACTCCAAAAAGAATACATTAAATTGGATAAAATGGTCAGGAGGAGATAAGGTACTCTACAGAAAGAGAAATGGTAATGCTCTAAGTATCTTGAAGCATTTTGATAACAGATGTTTATTTCTTTTCCAATTTCACCTTTGCTGTATATCTTCTGCTTAAAGTCAAGATACAAACTCCTATGTAAAGTCTGTAGGAAGTTTCGCTATTTAAGTTGGTTTATATGTGGTCACAAATCACAGATTTTCAG
>NW_007734232.1:82281-84382 GCF_000696425.1 Galeopterus variegatus | reverse complement strand
TTAGAGATGATGAAGAGTTGGGTTTCCATCATACAGCTCATAGAAAAGTACCATAAATTCTCATCTCACCAGCTCATCTCCTTAATCTTCTTCTTGACTTTATGGGAGACTTTTAGAGAAATCTTTAAATGGAATATGACAACTGTGGAACTGCTATTCAAGCAAGTCAGGCACAGAAAGAGAAATATCACATGTTCTCACTTATTTGTTGGAGCTATAAACAAACAAACAAACAAACAAACAAACAAACAAATAAGCACACAAACAAATAAGGGGGGGAATAAGACACAACAATCACAAAAATTCCATGAACTTTTTAAGTCAAGGGAACAGATATGATGTGGGGGGGAGGAGAGGGGAATGGGTAAAGGGGCATGAAAATCAACTACAATGTATATTGAGAAGTAAAACAAAAAATTTTTTAAAAGATTTTTCCTTCCTGTGAGGACAGATGGAAGGAAAAGACTGTGACATTTGTATATTTTTCTTAAGATATGATAAAGTTCTACAGGCAGGCTGCTATCACTATGGGCACGTGATTTTTACTTATGAAAAGGTACTAAAGGGATTTAGAAGATTCCTAACCTCTTTGTTCCTAGCTGGAACAGTAACCTGACAGTTTTTACTCATGCTTGGATACGAGCAGAATTCTTCTGGATCCATACCTATCACCAAGCTGGCCAACCCAGGGCCAGGTCAGTGGCCTAATGCAGGGTTGAGAAGATTGACTGATTAATGCTTAGGACTGTATTAGATATGGCATAAAGGGATCCTCCAGATCTTGAGATTCCTTCCCTTTTGAATACAAGAACAAAAATTTGATCTTGCTCAGACAAGAAAGGGAGTCCATATTTCGGCCTTAAGATACCTAGAACCATGGCATCTGGGTCCCTACTGACTGTCCACTTCCTTTGAACCTAAGCCTGGTCTGGTGACCTCCTGCTGCCCCTTTGTTGCAAGAAAACATGCTTCAGCAATTGCACACCCTGCTCATTTGGGTGCAGAGTCCAGCAGAAGGCCTTGTAGTTCACAAACAGCACTCTACTTGGAAAGGCTGCTGAACATGACCATCTTCTGCTACTTAACTTCCTCTTGGAGGTTGTACCCCCAGTGCCAGCATGTCATCAAAGCATTCTTTCAACAAAAGACCGATCTCATCAAAGCATTCATCCACCAAAAAAAGGGATTTTTATCCTAGCTTCTGGGAAAGTATAACTTTCGCTAGTCAGTTTCTTTTGGGGCAGATGGGTTGCCTATAGAAATGTCTTCTATTACAATCCAGGCGGGGCTTTGTGATGAAAGGTTCCAAGCTGTGACAGTACATTTTGAGATTGCCTCTATTACCTTGATTTTTCCCTGGTATGCTCTGATCCCACCTTGAAGAACTGTCTAAATGCAGTGGTTTTCAAGGCTGGCTGTACATTTGGATCATGGAGGGAGCTTACAAAATGCACTTGCTCTACCATAAACACGATTAGGGTTTTTCTGCCCGTGTATCTTCCTGTTACTGCCTTTTCTGTGGCTGTATGAGGATGTGACACTTAGAGGCTCTGCAACCATTTTGGAACCCTCAGAGGAGTTTCTCACAACACTGCTCCCAGCCTACAGTCCATCTGTCACCGTCCTTTTCCACCCCAGGCCTCACCACCTGCCATTGCAGCGCATTCCGATTTCTGCACATATCCGTCCTCTCTTCAAAGCTCTCCTCTCTACCTCCAGGATCCTGTTGGTGGCTACTCACCTTTCAGAAAACACCATAAACATGTCTGTACTGAAAATCCTCTTCCAACATCCTGGATTGAATTAGCTGTTCCTCTTCTATTCCCCCCAGTACCTGGATTTGATTGGTCACAGAGCTTATTGTACTGCATTGAAATTGTCTATGTATTCATGTCTCCAGCATACCATAACCTCCCCGAAGGCAAAGACTGTGCTCATCTTATTCCTTGCTATATCTCCACAAGGGTATTTGTAGTACAAACTTGTTGCACAAACAATGGAAGGTAAGGCAAAGTTAGAAAATAATGAAGCTAACAGGATCATTGATTTATATGGGAGAACTAATAGGCATATAGCTTTTGTGAAATAAGTCAAGGGCTCT
>NW_007734232.1:70837-80977 GCF_000696425.1 Galeopterus variegatus | reverse complement strand
TCACTTATAAATTCCTATTATTTTAACTTTGTTTCAACTAGGATATTGGCACATTAAGAAGATGGACTATGTCTTATACATCATTTTCTTTATTAATTAGTTCTTACACTTGTGCACTGAAAAAAAAAACAAAAAAACACGTAGGCATCTGTAAGGCAAGCATTGTTCTGGATACAAAGATGACATGTTGTAGCCCCTAATATGCACTATGGATTAAACAGAGTTAATCCTCACAACAACTCTATGAGGTATGTACAGCTTTTATCTTCATTTCACAGGCAAGAAGTAGGACACACTTGTTAGTTTGGTGGATTCCCAATATTGAGGACATTATTCTTACAAAGTTTCAAAGAACAGCAAACATCAAGGAAATGGTGCATACTTTTTGTATTGGATAGGAAGCAGCTAGATGTTGCAGGTTTTAGAGGAAAGAGACCTGAAGCAGTATAGCATAGGGAGTATAGCATAGGGGCTAAGAGCTGTGCTTAGGAGTCACACCGCACAGGATCAAATCCCACACACTCCCCTCCCCAGTGTGTCTTTGGGTAAATTACTTCTGGGCTTCAGTTGCCTCATCTTTAAAATGGGGATAACAAGAGGACCAGCCCCATTGTGTGACTGTATGAATTAAGTGAGATGATGCATGTGAAGGCTTAGTACAGGGTCTGACAGATGGGGCACTAAATTAATGTTGTCTACCTCTGTGATGATGACTTGGACTCCAGGCCTGGTTCCTTCACATATCTATCCCTGATCATGTGCAGGAGCCTTTCCTTCTTGGTTTCCTTGGATAGATGGATGGGACCAAATGATCTCTGAGATGCCTTCTAGATATAAAGTCCTAGGGACTTATGGCTTTATGGCTCTGTGGGTAGGAGGCTTTCCTTGGAAAAGTAGGGTCTTAGGGAAGGAGAAGGGAAGTTGTGCACAAAAAGTGCCCCCCCCCTGAGAAGCAAATAACACAGTTGATGCCCTTGTAGTGTCAAGCTGTGAAACACTGTGTTGGTTTCCTAGTCTCATTGGCAGTTGGGCTTTTATGTTTGGGTAACATAATGAATGAAATCACCCTTCCAATATAAAACAAATACCAGACAGGGAAAAGAGCATCAGAACTAACTCTGGCGATTCCCTGTCTGAATCAAATTTCCAGGGCCTTGACAACCTCCCCAAATGGGGACAGATGCAGTCTTCAGAACTCTGATAGCATGCACAGCCACCCCAGGATTGTTTTTAGGAACTTGGGGTTCCTGTCTATTGATTGCTTCAATGCGGCTAATTTTGTAAGAGAGCTGACGCTGAGGTCCGATCAATGAGGAAAGGTCAAGGCCTTCAGTTGTTTTTCTAAGACCTCTGAAGTATCACGACCGGAATGGAATTCAGAGATTTTGTGGAGTCCATGGATGTCATTTAAAAAACAAAAAACAAACAAACAAACAAAAAAAACAGAGGGTCTGGGGAACTGTTGTAGGGTACAGTTTTAAAAAAAATTTGCCAAGGAAGTACTAAAAATCTACTAACAAGCACCAAGAACAACAACCCAAATGCTATCTACTATCTCTACCCCTTTATAAAAGCAAGGACATTTTTAACACCAAAAAGTAGAAAGATATGATTTTAGAACAAAGGAAAGTGTTTTACCTAAATAAATTTAACACTATAAAAACTCACTACATTGCTCCTTTTTTTTTTCATTTCAAGCCCACAAATTAAAATTTTCCAGTTTTTGTCTATGAAGGAGAATTTGAGAACTAGTATTCTAACCTCTCGTTCTGATTCTGCAGATTAGACACTGAGGTTGGAAGGCAGGGGGTGATGATTTCATCTGCATGTGGTCTGTTGGGGCAGAGCCTGGTGTGTGTGACTCAGGCTGACGGGAGCCTGGTGCTGTCAAACTGAGGTGCATGGACCTGCCTCCCTGCTTGCTATGGGGAGGGATGAGGGAAATGGATATGGCACAAAATGCTTTGCTCTAAGAATCAGACATCTGCATTCCAGTCAAATTTACCAGCTGTTTGACCCTGAATAAGACACAAGCCACTGATACGTGGGTTTCAAGTTCCCGTATATGACAGGTGCCCAAATAATCTGTCTTGTCCTTAATACATAACAGAGTAATCACAGTCATTACTTAATAATGACAATGACAATGACAACTGATACCTGGAATAGCCTCCTCAGTGTTTAACACGCTAATACTTATTTTTTCTCTTTGAGCCTCACAATAAAACCCAGAACATGGCAGGGCAAGTAGAAGTCACATCTATTTTATAGATCTGAAAGTCTCAGTGTGAGAGATATGAAAAACTTCCCGTGCTACAGATGAGCTGGCTAAAAGTCACAATTTAGACCAGATGTGATACCCACCAACTCCTAATCAGATCTTCCCATGGAAACAGAGTTGAAAGCATTTTGGAAAAACCTAAGTGGGGAAAGGAACTAACAGTCATTGAGCATGTACGATGTAATAGACTGTGTTAAATGCATTACATTTATCTCCCTTAGTCTTCACGACTGCGTTCTGAGTCATGCACTGTTTTACAGATGAGAAGCAGCAGGATTAAGGAGGTAAAGGCCACATAGCAAGTAAGAGGCAGAGTGTAATTCAAACCCATGTGACTTTGGGGCTTCATGCTCTTTCTCTACAAAATTGCACGAATTATGGAAAAGAATGGTAGGTCTTCTGACAAAAATGTGTTTTGGAAGAGGATTATGTAAAACGATTTATTACCCTTTTGGGGCAGACATTGAACAATGATGTGAAAATGTTTATATCCACGGTCCATTTTCTTGTAAACAAAAAGTGAAGCCAGTAGCCTCCTTGAAATCTGTGGATTCCAAATAAATGGTACATGTATGAGTCTTCAAAAAGTTAATGGAAATATTCATATTATCTTTTAGTTCCATTTTTGCCCAAACTATTTGAAGTACCCTCATATATATACACATATATTATATAGAATATATTTTATATATAAAAATAAAATATATATAGTAGATATGATCTATATTCTATATATCATATATAAATATATAGAGAGATATGTATATATCTATATATCTCTATGTATGTATGTATGTAAAAAGCCTGGCTTCTTACCTGTCAAGTTCTGTCAATTTGAAGACACATTTTTCTTATTTTTCTGATCAAATCCTATGAGCTGTCAGATGACTTGACAGTAATATCCAAGCAACTTCTTTTTATCAGAAACTGCTTTGAAAAGTTCATATTAAGGAAGCCAGGCTGCTTTGGAAAAAGATATTTAGAAAGAAAAATTAAGTAGAGTGAAAGTCTTCTTGCAAATTTTAATGAGATAATTGTATTATAATCCTTTTCCTCCCATCTTGATGGCTTTGATATTATAAAAATCTTGGAAAAATCCAGAGAATTTATAAAATCACATATATAGATAGTAGAAAAAAATTAGGAGATATATGCATCAAATTATCAAAGAGGTTATATCGTTGGGCAGTGTAGAATTATAGGAATGTGTACATTTTGTATTATATACATCTTTGATATTTGAATTTTATATAATAAACAAATATTATTTTAATAAACAGAAAAAAAAATCAATAAAAAATCAAAAGAGAAAAAACTGTCAAAAAACATATTAGTGCCATTAATGTACTTTTAAAAAAGAGTTATGTTAAAAATCATGACAAATTTCACAGTATTTCATCTAATTGTAATTACACAAGTAATACATGGACATATTTTTCTAGTAAAAATAAAACTGCAGATAAGGTTAAAGTCCCGTTGGATAGCCCTTTCTTGTCAGACACATAATACCCTCGAAGCCTGGTCTCCGTATACTCTCTTCAGGTATGTTTATACACATATGCTATTTTTTATGCTCTTTAGACTTAAATTTATCATATCACATTTATTAATCTGTCGTGTAATTCTTTTTATGTCAGAGCGGAAATGCTCTGTTATTCTTGTTAACCTGTTGATTGTCTTTCCATACTGTTTGGTTTGTTCCTTATTGTTGAAAACTTTAGGGTACTTCCAGTTTTGACAGCAATTTAAGAAAAGGTTTAGGATGTAATGATGTCAGTAGTATAACAATAAATACGTCCTTTGTTTTACATCCTTCGCAATAGTATATACATATATATTCTACGTTGCTAATTTGGATGGGGAAGGGGTAGGAAGGAACTATTTTATGAAAAAAAAGATCAAAGACTAGAGTTACCAAAGTTTTTCAAGACCACTATAAAGGTTCAAAAATTCTCTATGCTGAGCAGCTTGAACTGCAAGGGCACTGAACAATTCAATCAAACTAAGAGGAAATTTAATAGAAGACTTTGAAGTTATCCCTGCACTTTAATAATGCAATGAATAAATGGGTACAGGTACACCGTTTACATGTGAGATGGGTTCTCTCTGAACTTCAGTGTAATAAAAATCTATAGCAAAGTATCAAGCAAGGCAAGTAGAGAGCACTATAGAGCTGCAGAAGTTTGGTGCTGAAAGATCCTGTAAAAATATACCATTAAAAGTAACACTTTTATATCAAAGTAGAGCCTGGCCCACAAAGAGACAAAACAACAAATAAACATTTCCACTCGGATGACAAGAGCTAAAGGAGAGCACTGGAGCACATCAAAGAGGTAATAGAAAGGCTAGCTTGACAGAAGCTCAGAATAACCACATAGAGAACGGAAGGAAATACCCCAGATCCACCACTCCATTCCCCACCAGGAGCAGCAGAGGACCAGGAGGCACTGCTGCCTACAGGGAAAAGGTAAACAAGAGGACCCCAGCAGCTCTAAATGGTAAACAAGAGGACCCCCAGCGGCCCTATCCACCTACAGTCCTCATCACTGGGACCCTGGCAGTCCTCACAGGCACTATGCCCAGATGAGGGAGCTGCCTGGAGTCCACACAGTTGTGCTCCCCCAGAGGAGCCCACACTGTGTCCCACCCTCTATGGCTTGCTTGGCCACTGCACCATCTTGGAACTGGAGCTGCTATTGGAGGGTGTCTTACCTTGGGGTAGGTGATACTCTGTAATCCCAGAGACTAAGCCGCCATTGAACTGACTTCCCCAAGCTGAGCTAAGAGCAGCTGTTATACTCTACTGTGAGGTGAGGCAATTGGCAGTGGTGGAACCACTTCACCCATTCCTCCCTGGTGCAGCAGTGCCCCTACCCATCAGGCTGGAACCAATGCAGTGAAGCTGCACACTCCCTCTTGGAGAATTTTTAACTACTCTTCCTTGTTGTGTCTGTGCCCCACCCCTGAAGGGGCACATCACTCCCTGGAGAATTGTTGTTTTGAGTGAGAAGCTGTTTGGCTGAGAAGCTGCTTGGGGGAGCCAAGCAGCTGTGCATCCCAGGGCTGAGCTGATGTAGTACTTCCCATCCTAGGGATACAGTAGTTGCTGAGCTGATGCATTCTGCCCTAGGGTCTGAACACATCTGGAGCTGGACTATTCCTGTAGAGACATCCCCCCTTACTCGTATCCACCCCCCTGAGTGAAGTCAGTCTGTGCCAAAGCAATTCAAAGCAAAAGAAACAAAGCTGGAGGCATCACACCACCTTACTTCAGAATATACCCCTAGGGTCTGAACACATCTGGAGCTGGACTATTCCTGTAGAGACATCCCCCCTTACTCGTCTCCACCCCCCTGAGTGAAGTCAGTCTGTGCCAAAGCAATTCAAAGCAAAAGAAACAAAGCTGGAGGCATCATACCACCTTACTTCAGAATATACTGCAAAGCTATAGTAACCAAAACAGCATGGTACTGGCATAAAAACAGACATACAGACCAATGGAACAGAACAAAGAACCCAGAAATAAAGCCATGTATTTACAGTCAACTGATTTTTGATAAAGTAATAAAGAGTATTCAATGGGGAAAGGACATTCCCTTCAAAAAATGGTGCTGGAAAAACTAGATATCCAGAAGCTGAAGGTCAAAACTAGACCCCTATCTCTTACCATATACAAAAATCAACTCAAAATGGATTAAAGACTTACATTTAAGACCTGAAACTATGAAGCTACTAGAAGAAAACATAAGAAAAACATTATAAGAAATGGGAGTGAGTGAACAGCATTTTTTTGAACAAGACTACAAAGGCGCAGGCAACTAAAAAAAAATAGACAAATGGGACTACATCAAACTAAAAAGCTTCTGTACACAAAGGACACAGACAACAAAGTGAAGAGGCAACCCAAAGAATGGGAGAAAGTGCTTACAAACTACACATCAGACAAGGGGCTAATATTCAGAATATATGAGGAATTCAAACAACAGCAAAAATCAAATAACCCAATTAAAAAATGAGCAAAAGCGGGCTGAACCTGTGGTGCACTCGGGAGAGTGCAGCGCTGGGAGCGCAACAGCGCTCCCACTGTGGGTTCGGATCCTATATAGGGATGGCTGGTACGCTCACTAGCTGAGCGTGGTGGTGCGGCCAGTCTCAAAAAAGACAAAAAAAAAAAAAAAATGAGCAAAGGAACTGTACAGACATTTCTCAAAAGAAGACATATAAATGGCCAACAGGCACATGAAAAATTTTCAACAGCACTAATCATCAGGGAAATGCAAATTAAAATCACAATGAGTTATAGCCTTACTTCAGTTAGAATGGCTATTATCAATAAGACAGAAAACTAATGCTGGCAAGGATGCAGAAAAAAGGGAACCTTCCTACATTGTTGGTGGGAATCTAAATTGGTACAGCCTTTGTGAAAAATAGTATGGAGTTTCCTCGGAGAACTAAAAATTGAACTTCCCTATGACTCAGCAATCCCACTACTGGGTATATACCCAAAGGAAATGAAATCAATATATTGAACAGACATCTGTGCTCCCATGTTCATTGCAACACTATTTACAATAGCCAAGAGATGGAATCACCTAAATGCCTATCAACAGATTAATGAATAAAAAAAACTGTGTTGTATATATCCAATGGAATACTATTCAGCTATAAAAAAATGAAATCCTGTCATTTGTAGCAACTTGGATGGAACTTTGGATGGAGACCAACGTGTTAAGTGAAGTAAGCCAAAGAAAGACAAATACTGCATGATCTTACTCATATGCAGAAGCTTAAAAAAAAAAAAAAAGGTTCTCATAGAAGTAGAGACTAGAATAATGGTTGCCAGAGATTGGGAGTGGAGGGGGATGGGTGGGAGGGGAAGTGGTGGGTTAATATGAGTATAAAGCTATGCTATCTACCCTAAAAGAATCAATGCACCTATTGAAATAACACATTGTACCCCACAAATATGTACAAATGCATGTTAAAATTTTTTTAAAAAAGGCTAGAATGTGGAAAAAAAATAAAATAAAAAAAAAAAACCAAACTATAACCTAGCTGGTTAAGTGGCTTTCCTCAGGTTGGGGTCAGAAACAGTTTTCTCATTCCAAGGTGAGTAGAATGGTTTCTACTAGCAATATTTCTCAAACTTTTCTAAGGAGGGTCCCTTTAGTAGTAGGTACTGATGCAGTTGGCAGGGGGTGGCAGGGAGAAGTGGGTAGACTGGGAGTCACTGAGAGCTCATGTTTGGTGAGTACTTATTTTGAGCCAGCCTCTGTGTTTAGAAACTTCACATGGATTGTTTATCTTTCAGTTCTGATAGGAAATGGAGACTCAGAGAGGTGATCTGCCCAAGGTACATTCAAGTCAAGCCCATACTTGAATCTGACCCTTCAAGTTGTCCTTCAGGAGCAGCAACACCTCTCTGATGTCTTGTCCTCTATCCCCTAAAATGGGCGTGGCATGGTTTAGTGGGTAAGATCCAGCCCTGGCCCTAGTTGGCCTGGGTTTGAACCGCAGATGCACCACCTACTGATGGTTCTGGGTAGATTATTTTACTTCTTTGAGCCTTAGTCACTTGATTCTGTAAAATGGAAACATAAAGAACCTGCCTCATAGGTTTGATTACCTGCCTCCAAGGTAATCCAGGGAAAACATTCAGCACAGTGCATAACATCCATCAGGTGGTTTATGACTGTTTAATACAAGGGTACTTCAAAAAATTCATGGAAATGAGATAAGAGGTGCTCAGTTTCCCTGGATTTGGGTTTCAGGACACACCTGTGGGTTTCAAGACACTCCCAAGTCTCAGGGCCCTCCTCTAGGCCTTCTCCTAGAGGAAAGTTACTGTTGCTAGTTAGACCTACTTTTGGTACCAAAACAGGGAAAATGAGATCCCACAGGGCTGGCTTATGCAAACCCAGTGGCTGGGCATGCTCAGTAAAGAGGGGTTATATAACCCTAGTAGCTGAATGACCTTCCATTTGGGAAGCTAAGGAGCACAGAATATTCTTGAACCTGTTCGGTGCATGTGATAGAATTTGACTAATGAACATGTTCCAAGAAGAGGTCAACCGAGCATGTGCAAGACTATGTTACATAACTGTGAACCACCCCCTTAACTGAACGTTAATTAGACAGAGAAACTATTAAAGCCGAATCCCAGCAGAAGGTGGGGCCGTTGCTCTCTCCTAGAGCCAGCCCACGCTCTGCCTGTGCAGTGTGTGTCTTTCTTTTTGTATCAAACTTACTTTCAGCAAGTGGCTACTCACTCTCTGAACCAGTCTGCACGTTGTACTGAACTTTAAGTGTGTATTTCTTACTTTTTGTATTAAACTTGGTCTGGGCCCTGCTCAGTCTCTGGAGCCATGCTGCACTGTTTCTGTGAAATCTGTGTCCCTTATTCATCATATTAAACTTGTTCTCACTTTGTACTGTGACTCTGCTCCTGAATTCTTTCCTGTGGCAGAGTCAAGAACTGGTAAGAGGACAGAGTGGGTTGAGGCCAACTACTGGGCCCCTGAGACCCTTCCTCTGGCATCAGAAAGTTTGCTATTATCTTTTAATTCTATTTTTCCATGACATTTTTGAAGTACCCTTGTATTTTCATCAAAATCAATGATAAGTTTACTCCGTCTTATATCTGTCCTTAATTTAGCATTCGTTTATTTCTTTAAAATCTTTTAATAAGATTCATACCCCAGATGATAGACTGTGAATCTTCTTGCACCCACTGGTACTCGGTTGGCTGTGAATCCTACTTTGCTTCCTTGCCTCCACCATGTATATGATCACCAGGGTGAAAAGCCCAGGCCACAGAACAGTCCTCATTCCTTAAAATGTTGCTGTATACCTTCCAAGATTTGTTACTTTTTTTCCTCTTCAAGCTCATTTTTCACTGGAGTCTCCCATGCCCTTTATGCTCTAGCAGTTTTGAGCTTCTTATAGCTCCGCAAACAAGCAGTGCATTTTCACACTTCCTTGCCTTGCACCACGGCTCAGCCTAGAAGATGCTTCTTTGTCTAATCTAATGCCAGGAAAGCTCCTGCTCTTGCTCAAGGCCCAGGCTGCATATGGCTTCTTCTCTTGATGCTGCCAGATTACTGTCCCCCTGCCCCTGCTAACACCTAAACATTTGACAGCTCCTTCCTTGTCCATCGGGACTTCTGTATCTTTTATTGCTTGCACTGCACCACTGCAATTATATGGACTTCTCTTTCTCCCTTTTTAGACTCTGAGCTTCTTCAGTGCAAGGACTGTTTTTTGTCTTCCCAGAGTCTTGCATGGTCCCTGGTACATAGTAAGTAGTCAACAAATGTTGGTTAAATAATTCGGATTAAATTCACTTTGCTGCCCTTTCTCTGGGTCAGTGGGGTTCACAGTGAAACAAGAAATTGACCTTGATCACACATGTCTGTTCTCATTAGAGGTGCATTTTCCTTCATTTTGGCATCTTCGAGCAAAAATTTTCAGAACCAGAATTGGAAATGGATTAATTATGTGTAGCTAACACCAACCACCACTGATACAACAACAAAAGAAAATGGTATATACATTTTCCCCAAATCTCCAGCCCTTCAGGGAAACCCAACCCTCCTAGTAAGAGGAGACTCAGTTTCCGCCTCCACCTCTGCCCATGTCAGCCTCCTGTCTCATAGTTGTCCAGTCGCTATAATTCATAATCCAGGTTACTTGGCAGGCCCCTGCCTACTTTTCTAGCCTCATCTCCAATACTTCCTGCCTCTGCCTCGTACTTTCTCCTCCAGCAACCTCTTCTGGTTTCTCCGTATATACACAGTAACATCTTTTTTTTTTTTTTGTCTTTTTTCATGTCCGGCAATGGATCGCAACCCTCAGTGTCG
>NW_007734232.1:68366-70265 GCF_000696425.1 Galeopterus variegatus | reverse complement strand
AGGAGCGCCGTTGCGCTCCCAAGTGGCGCACTGTAGCAGTGCGCCACCGGGCCGGCCCCACAGTAACATCTTTATTACTGTTCTTCCCTCTGCATAAAGTACCTTCCTAATTTCTTCACCATGCTAATTAGTGTACAAATTATGTACAATAAAATTCACCCTTTTGACAAATGTGTGCAGTCATTGCAACCACCATATCAAATATATTATCAAAATATAAAGCAGCTGCATCACCCCCCAAATCACCCCACCCCACTCCGTTCCTAGTGCTCTATGCAACTACTTATTGTTTACTGCCTCTGTAAATTTACCTTTTATAGAATGTCTTGCCAATGGAGTCACAAAATATCTAGCTTTTTATATCTGGCTTCTTTCACTTGGCATATTGAATTTAGATTAATTGGTTTCACATGTATTAGTGAATAGCTCTTTTTTAGTGCTGGAGAGAATTCTTTTGTGTTTGTTTTTCTCATTTTTAAGACTCAGCTTAAGAGTCACTTTCTCCAGGAAGTCTTCTCTCATCCAAGGGTCATGTGTTGCCTCTGTTCTCATAGCACCCCAAGCTTACGTTCATCATAGCACATAGCACATTGTGCATTGATTACCCACTTATATACACCTCACTAGCCTTAACTCTAGCAAGCAAGGAAGTGTGTTTTCATCATTCTTATATTCCCCACACACAGCACCATGCACAACACCTAGTAGGTGCTCAGATGCAAGTATGAACAGATCTTCCTTAGTGAGGCAGCCTTAAAATAGAACATTTTGATACTTTAAAAATGAACTTCCACTCGATGTGGTCTTTTTAATTCTCACTACTGCCTTGTGAAGTTGGTGACAATATATGCACTTTATAAAGGAGGAAATTAAATCATGCCTATTTGAGCCCAAAATACAGTGTGATAATGATATTCCTCTGTAACTTGAGTGGTTTTAGGATTATGAATCTGTGTTTTGATAGCAAATGCCCATCTCCTTCAGTCTGTTTTCTGGTTTAGCTCTGATCGAGCCAGCTGAAAAATGAAGGTGGAGTCTTGTTGGCTAAAAACAAAGGTTTTAAGTTATGTCTGACAAAATGGTGGTGGAAGGGTCCAGCAGATTACAGGTTTTTGAGAACTGGCTAATTCACTCCAGATGGCCGGGGCTGGCTATGTGTGAGCTCTGAGGCTGCAGCTGGATGGCACCTGCCGCCTGCAGCGTGAAATAAAAGTGGGGGAGTGGAATGCAGATAAAAAAGAACTTTGGTTTGATTGTCTCTCAACCAGCCGTCTTTTAAGTGGGAGAATTAACCTGACAAACCTCCCACCCGAGACCTGTAAATAACTAACATTTGTCCCCAGAATGTGAGAGGGTCAGTGGTCCATGCCCAGGGATGGAAGGCAGAACAGTAATGACACTGGTCATGAAGGCCGAATCCGTCTTTCTCTAATACCACATGCAGTCCCTCACTCCTGCAAAAGAATAGGAGGGAATTAAATTCAACTCACATGGGCCAGTCGATCAAATCTGGCAAAGAGCTCGTTGAGCATCCTGACCAGCTCCTGAGCGGACAAGGTCGTGGAGAGGTTGGTAAATCCTTTAACATCTGCAAAAAGAATACTAAACAACAGAGAAGGGGTAGGGATGGGAGAAAGTGTATTAATATTTTAACCCATTCTTAGAGACAAATCAGCACCATTCAAATAAATCAATGGTCTCTGTGGTCTGAGATTTCAGATCTCCCTGCCATGGGAGACAGGAAGAATGTCTCAGTATTTAACAAATATCTCAGCAGAAAGAGTCCACCCAGGAGTTCAGGAAGGACAAGGAAACAAGGAAAGCCCTTCTTTCATGCAGAGTATGGAGTGTGGGCAATGCAAATGACATCAAAGGGAAGTTGTCACTATGTATAGATCA
>NW_007734232.1:66243-67950 GCF_000696425.1 Galeopterus variegatus | reverse complement strand
TCTCCCTGCCATGGGAGACAGGAAGAATGTCTCAGTATTTAACAAATATCTCAGCAGAAAGTGTCCACCCAGGAGTTCAGGAAGGACAAGGAAACAAGGAAAGCCCTTCTTTCATGCAGGAGTATGGAGTGTGGGCAATGCAAATGACATCAAAGGGAAGTTGTCACTATGTATAGATCAATTCGTTGTGAAAAGCAAAATGAAACTTTAAAAATTATCTATATTTTTACGATGGTCAGCAATTCAGATGCGTAAACACAGAGCAAAACAGACTCGGGGTGGGGGTTGGGGGGCGAACAAAAAACCTCATCATCCCAAGCCCAACGGCACATGCTCCACCCAGGATGGCAGATAGAGTTAGACATCTCCCCCAAATTATGAGAGTAGGTGGCAAAGCTGGGAGATGTCAGGCAGAATAATTAATGACCTAAGATGCTCACAGTGACTAAGGACTTCAGGTGAGTGAATTCTTATTCTGTGCATGTGGCTGGGTGTAAGGGAAGTGGTGGTCCTCAGAAGTCTAAAAGCCAAGCACTGTATGAACTCTGTCTTAGTTAATCCGTCCAGTTACCCTGTGGGGCAGGCATAGTTCTCTCCATTCTGGACATGAGGAAACTGAGGCTCAGAGAGGCAAGCAGACTTGCCCAACATCCCCATGGTGGCAAGTGGCAGAGCTGTGATTGTCTATTTGTCTGAATTGCACTGAGGGGCACTGTTTTACCTACCCTACCACGCCATCTCAAGGACCTTTGAAAGGAAGGATGGGACCCTGAACAGGATACCATATTTCATCATTTCTCATGTTTCATATTCTCTGAAACAGGAACGTGTGTTACAACTGATAATATCTTAGCAGCAGGTCGAAATCTTTGCTTATTTTTCTTAGTGTTGCATAAAATAATGGTGAGTCTTACAATCAGTGTAACGTAGTTTCATTGAAATAGGAAATTGGCTGGAAAATATTGTGGAATGTGTGTTGTCTTACATTGGTCACCCCTTGTGTTTCAGTGGTTTTCAAAATTTGTCTCTGTTACAAATCCCTTTAAGAATCTGATATAGGCTATGGATTCTCTATCCTAAAAAATGCATAAGTATTCAAAATTTTGCATCTCATTTCAAGGAATTTGTACCTTCCCCCAATCCCTTTCATGGTCTCATATGAATCCTTAGACCCCAGATTAAAAACAATTGTTTTAGTTAACTAGTAAATGCCTTAATTCTTTTAGCAAATATTTATGTATCTACTTTGTACTCAGCTGTGCACTGTTCTAGGAAGTTGGATTAAGTGATAGGTAAGATCTAGTGCCTGTGCTCAAGATGTTGAGAGACTGTCTGGGGAATGAAGCTGAGCAGACAAGGGGAAAGACAGTAACAATGCAGGGAGATAACCACTGTGATGGAAGGACATACTGGAGAATGACCAGTCATAAGAAGATCAGGAGTTTCCCAGTGAAGCAAAGACTCAGCTGAATCTTGAAGGACTGATAGGACGCAATGGGCAAAGCAAGTAGAAGGCTGGGGCTATGGGCAGAGGGACTGGTACATAGCAGCATCTGATGGAAGACTGAGCACATGTATTAAAGTTGTGCAGGAATTCAAGGACAGTTAATCAGAGAGAAGCACTGAGCAAGGGGCTTGGAAAAGAACATCGAGAGAGAGAGAGAGAGAGAGAGAGAGAGAGAGAGAGAGAGAGAGAGAGAGAGAGAG
>NW_007734232.1:43628-65597 GCF_000696425.1 Galeopterus variegatus | reverse complement strand
GAGAGAGAGAGAGAGAGAGAGAGAGAGAGATATGAGGTCAGAGAGGTGGGCAGGGAGGAGATGAAGAAGGGCCTGGTAAGCCAGGCTGGAGTATAGACGTTGTCCTGAGAGTGCTGAAAGCTAGGGAAGGCTTTTACACATGGGCATGATGCCATTAGCTTTTCAGTTTACAAAGCTTCCTCTGGCAGAGCCACTACACTGCCACTGTCTTCTACAGATTTATGGTGGCATGGCATATGGTCGTATGCGTAGGATTTGAGTCTAGATAGACCCGGGTTCAAATACTAGCTCACCAGCTATGAATTCTATGATCTTTGGTAACTTCCTGAACTTCTCTAAACACAGTGCCTGGCAATTGACTGTGCCTGGCATGGTAAGTGCTCTTTAAGTATTAGCTGTTGTTATCATTATTTTACAAAATTATACTATAATTGAACAGTTGTATTTGAGAGAGAAAGAGAGAAGGTAACAAAGGTGGAAAAGAATGTGACCATTTACTGGGTTCTTTGTCACTTGTAGCTAAAAGCATTCCTAACTGTTTAGACAAGCCTAAAACGCTCGTGGCAACGATGCTTTCAGAGTGTTTACTGTGGACTTGGTATTGCTGTAAGAGGTCTACATGCATTCACCCATTTATTCCTCAAAGCAGTCTATGAGGCAGAACCTATCATGATCATCCCCATTTCACTGATAAGGGAAGGGAAGTGAGGCCTGAGAAACTTGCCCACGGTTGTAAAGAGCTAGGATTTGAACCAGGCAGCCTGGCTAGATCCATATTTTTTAGTGCTAAACTGCACTACTTTTGAAGTAAGAAGAGTTGTTGCCACGGCAGGTGGGAAATGAAGAGGTCCTTGGAGCATCTAGTCCAGCCTACTCACTCAATAGATCCATTCACCCCAAACTGTTAGTATCCATCTGTNATCTAGTCCAGCCTACTCACTCAATAGATCCATTCACCCCAAACTGTTAGTATCCATCTGTTTATAGCAAGAATGGTTCATTCATTTGTTCATTTGTCAACAGCTTTTTTTAATCTTTTTCTTTTTTGTTTTTTGCAGCTGGCCAGTATGTTAATTGAACCCTGGATCTTGGTGTTATTAGCACCATGCTCTAATGATCTGAACTAACTGGCTAGCCCTTCAACAGCTTGCTAACTGAATGTCTACTATGTGCCAGACACTGGAGATACAGTGGTGAGCAGACAGTGCTTTCACAGCCCTTAGGGAGTTTACAGCCTATCAGAAGAAGTGGATTCCCTGAGAGCTAAGGTCATAAAAGTTTCAGATGCAGTCAGTGTTCCAATCTCACCAACTTTCTTGAGGTCTTCTGAGCACACCATACTTTATTCACCTGTCTTTGTACATGATACTCCTCCCTAGGACAGCTTTCTTTCCTTTTGCCACTTATTAAAACTCTACTTGTCCTTTAAGACTCCACTCATATGTTAAGCCTCTACTTTTGTGGAGACCTCCCCAAGCACAGCCAGTCACTCCACCGCTAGCCTCTTGCCGCCTCTGTCGTGGCACATAGCAACACATGATTGTGCTATTGAGTGTTAAGTGTGCTTCATGCATTAGCTAAAGAACAGGAGGAAAGTCATCTCCGTATCCCACCTGCCCAGCACACGGTTATCCTTCTTCCTCAGAGTGTGGTCATGGCCACCACTGGCCTCTCCTGGGGGATTATTAGAGATGTAGAATCTCAAGCCCCCTCACCATACCACACCATTCAGTGTCAGAATCTGCTTTAACAAGACCCCTAGGTGATTCCTGTACACACTAAAAGTTGAGAAGCAGCAGTTTCAGCCATAACTGCACAAGGTTTGACGAATAAAAGACCAGAGGCAGAATCAAGGGCGCTGGTTCTCATTCTTTTCCCCCCAGGTGATGTCCTCAAGGTTTTCAGGTCTTTTGATTCTTGGTGTAAACTTGTAGGGATAGGAAGGAGCAATAGTAATTTTCAACTCTAATTTGGTTATATAAGTTGTTGATTTTGCTAAAAATAAGTTATGTTACCTAATTGTCAGTCTGCAAATAGAATCCTCAAGGAAGCTTTAGCAGAGTTTAGTAGAACTGTTAAAAACACTGGCCCTGTGTAGAATCCTTTTCCTAACTGTGTGCTCTTAAGAAAGTTACTTAACCTCCTTGAGCTTCTATTTTCTTGATAATAAAGCAGAGACCATTAAATTACTCTGTAAGGCTACAGTAGTAAGGAGATAACTTGTAAATCAAAGCGCAGTCCTCAATAAGTGGAGGTTATCTGACTCCTTTTTGGAAATCTTTGGGAATCTGGGAGTGTTTAATAGATTGCCATACAGATGGATCTAGAAAGTTGAAAAGTTCTCTAAGCCCATTCAGTTGCATTTTGCGTGTAAATGATGCCCTAGTCCACAGGGCAGATATAGTGATCACACACTTGTGACAGGGATGGTTGGAAATAAACAACCAGTAAAAAACGTGGACAGACTGAGCAAGACTCTAAAACTCAGGATTTTTCTGATCCTTGACAAAGGCTCACTGAACTGTCTACTATGACACAAGGAGAGATAAAGACAAACTTGTCTCCTGAGCAGACCCCCAAAATATATGCCAGAAACTGTGCAAATGCACATGGCATGAAGTCGCAGGGCAAGAGGAAAAGGGAAAAGAAACTATGGCAGAGAAAGGTGACTGTCCACCAAATCCTTACTCCCTTTCCACAGTAAATCCACCTGTCACTAGGAAAGGCCTCCGAGCCAGCGACACTGTTCCCAGCCCTTTCTGTGTCTGTGAGGAGCCTTGTGATCACATCTCACTAATGGAATCTGAGCAGAAGGGATACTTGTCACTTCTGGTGGAGGTGGTGAAGAAGCGGTGTGAGTTCTTCTGATAACTGAATGCCGAGAACTTTGAGGCCCAAGGGATGAAAGTTACAAAACTCAGGGGTCTTTGTCCCTGAGTCACCCATTGACCAGGAAAATCAGCAGTGGATACATGTGTGAATAAATCTTATGCAGTTAAAACCATTGCAATTGGGAGGTTATTTGACAGAGCAGATAGCATTACCCTACCTAATACAAAAAAGTGTCTTAAGTATATGGGAAAAAACAAGAAAGAGAAGTAGAATTGGGCAGGTGGGGTTGGAAGCCCAAATGGCGTCCAGTGAAAAGCTCAGTGGCCAGGTGGATCCTCCAAGGGAATCTGGTGAAGTGTCATAGATTTATAGCTGATATCAATGTGAGAGTCCAAATGTTTTGTCCATTTCAAACAGCTCAGTTTTGGGGTGGGGAAACTGAGGCACACAAAAATGAAACAATGCAGCTGAAGTGTGGACAGAGATGTGGCTCCTGGAGAGGGTCTGGGATGAGAATCCTGCTCTGTTGGCTCCCAGTCCACTGGGGCACACAAGTCCGCCCAGGCACGGTGCCTTTTATCATGCCCTTTACTGATAAGAGGCAATGAATTGTATGAAATATAATTAAGACTTAGAAATGTACAGCAGGCAGGTTTTAGGGAAGGGCGATCAAAAAAAAAGAAGAAAGAATGAAAAGAATGAACCAGATGAACCAGGAGGGTTGCCGTGAAGAGACCATGAAGATGACAGGATTGGAAGTCATTTCAAAAATGCTCCCAGCACCTCAGTGGTTTGATCTGGGGCCTGGGAAAGGGGGCAAAGCAGCCAGTCTGGCTTTGTTCTCAGACACAGGCTAAGAACCACCCTCCTCTGCTTTCATGGTCCCTGGGCTTATCTCAGCACCCAGCAGCTTTGCAGCAAGCAGGAGGGGACCGTGGCCCCTTGTCGAGTCCATCTCCCCACTGCCGCCAGGGCCCGGGGCATCTCGCCACTGCTGCTCTGGGACTAGCCAGGGGGAAAATCTCAGGGTGCTGGCGGGTTTCTGTGTCAATTCTTCTCCCCCTAGAAACCGCTCTCATTGCCAAAGATGCTGAGAAATGTACGGCAGGCAACAAAAATTTAATTTAGTGTGGTGTGAACTTCTGGAAAAGGGTCTCCAGTATAAGTACTCAGTTCGATGATTTAAAGTAAATGGGTGGGGTTGGAGGGGGGCAGAAGTAACTTCAGCTGCTCACGACTAAAGGGAGCACTGAAAAATGATTAGTGCAAAAAGAAAGCCAAACATGTTGTTTATTGAACATGGGCTCCGGAGTATGCTGGTGTGAGTGTGCAAGCTTGTTTATTTTTTCCTTTTTTTTTTTTTTAAAGGTAGTTATTTTTTTCCCCCTCTTTTTCCATGATAGGCACTTTCATAATATGTCATATATATTATTTTATTTATGTATTTACATTGTCTATCTATTTATATGTAATAAACAAATACAGATTTTCTTTCAAAATATTCATTGTTTCTGCTCTCTCTGGACCTCCCTTTATCGTCAAACCACTTTACCACCAGGAAAGGAATATATATTATTTTATTAATATATTTACATTATATATATATATAAAATAAATATAGATTTACTTTCTTTCAAAATATTCATTCAGTTCCTGCTCTCTCTGAACCTGCCTTTATTGTCAAGCCACTTTGCCACCAGGAAAGGAATATGGAAAATCAACTATCATTCTCTTTTTTTTTTTTCTCTTCCTTTTTGTCTTTTTTTGTCCTTTATTGTCAAGCCACTTTGCCACCAGGAAAGGAATATGGAAAATCAACTATCATTCTCTCTTTTTTTTTTTTCTTCCTTTTTGTCTTTTTTTGTGACTGGCAACGGGATCGCAACCCTTGGTGTTGCGTCCGCACCTCACTCAGCCAGTGAGCGGCCAGTCTGTACGTGGGATCCAAACCCTCGGTGGGAGCGCCTCCGCGCTCCCAAGCGGCGCACTGTAGCAGTGCGCCACCAGGCCGGCCCAACTATCATTCTCTTTATGTGCCACCATTCTGCCTTCACTTATGCTATCACTTTGCCCAGAATTTATGTCTTTGTTTTTTGCACTTGGCTGGCTCAGTCTCAGATAAGGCAAATAAGCTCATCTCTTCCAGGAAGGTTTCTTTACCCATCTCCATATCCCCACACCCTACCTTCCTGCCCCAGATTTTCCTCTTTTTATGATCTCTTGGCATTCTTTGCCCACTTAATAATAGAACCCCACACTGTACTACAATTAATCGGTATCTATTGTTCTAGAATCGGTACTGATAAGCTCCTATGATCTGTGGGACCAGTTCCTAGATCTGGGGTGCATCTCTTATTGGAGTTGCTGTTTGACAAAGGGCTGCTTTGCAAACTCAAGCAACTAAATCAGTTTAGCTGAATTCTTGCACAAGACCCTGAGAATGACCTACATTGCTATTCCTGCTAACAGGTTGTTTGAGAAACATGATCACTACTGGACACTGCTTTAAAATGTGTGTCCCTGCATGTCAGGAGTAGGACACCTAAAGATAGATGCTGATAAGAGAGAAAAATTGTTCTTCCCTCCTACCAAAGTTAGAAAGAACTAAGAATGTACATTTGCCATTTTTAGAGCTGTTTAACTTACGGACTTTTAGCCTATGTTTGGGAAATTTTCACCTTATGATGTTGGTGGGATGGACGGAAATACAATTCTACTGTCTAAGCTGGAAATGCCAGATACTTGCTTTCCAGGCACTTCTAGAAAATGACTGGGCTCAGCCAACCAATCACATCTTCTCTAGGCTTTAACTTTAGATGCAAAGAAGCAGAGGGAGCGGGGGTTGGGGGTAGGGCAAAGGCAGAAACCTCCAGTTTCTGGGGGCTGCAAGTGGAACTGCTGTGGTGGCAAGTCTTGTCAGGGGACATAAGCAATGGACTGTTCAGGGACAGTGGCAGTGCTGTCCTAACTGGACTAGTGCTCTGGGCTGATTTTTGCTACGCATCTGGCTCAGTGGCCTTGTTTCATTTTGGCTCATTTCCCCACCGTCTTTTCCATCCTTTCGCAGATTATTCTGTGAGCTGCCACATAGCTTTGAAATACATTTTAAAAAATATCAGCCAGGGTTGTATTCTTTTCCTTGCAACTAGAAAACATATCTGAAATGACCTATAATATGTCCAGTGCTCTACTAGATACTTAACCCTGCCTGTCCTGTGTTTTGTATATATCTTGACTCACATAATCTACATAAAAACTCTGCAAGGTGGCTATTAAAATGCCCATTTTGTAGAGAAGGATCCTGAGATTCAGGTAAGTAACTTGCCCAAGTTCACACACAAGGAAGAGGCAGAATTGGGATTCTGAAATTGGTCTGCCTCACTATGGAGTCCACCCTTTGACTTTCAATATATGCCATGTTGACCAGTGCAGTGCTGGGCACAGAGAGGTAGCTGATGGATAGATGGACTGATGGATATGATGATGTGTGGACAGATGGATGTGTGGGTGAGTGGATGGATTGATGGATGAGTGGATGGATGGATGGGTGAGTGGATGGTTGGATGGATAGGTGGGTGGATGGTTGGGTGGGTGGATGGTTGGATGGATGGGTGGGTGGGTGGATGGGTGGATGGATGGATGGGGGGATGGATGGGTGGGTGGATGGTTGAATGGATGGGTGGGTGGATGCATGAATGGATGGGTGGTGAGTGGATGGATTGAAAGATGAGTTGATGGGTGGATGGATGGGTGGGTGAACAGATGGATGGATGAATGGTTGGCTAACAATATAGTTGCAAGTTGTAAGGAAAATACGCTGTTTTGTTTTAAAACATTACGAGGAGTGTAGGGAAGAACCTATGTGATTGTACCTGAAACCTCCAGATTGCATTTTAAGATTATTTTTCCAACCATAGTTTAAATGGCTTTTGCCTTTCCCACTCAGAATGTGAAGGCAAGCAAGCCTACTGTAGGGGAGCCAGGCAGTAAGTCAACTAGCAACTACAATTGAATTCTCTGACATTCTTCTTCAGCTTCAGTTTGGAGATGTAGAGCTCTCTAATGAATAGTCAGTAGTTACTGAATCAATCAACTGAATGAGGAAAGGCACTGACATTCAGGTAGACAGAAATCACAGCAGTGCAACAAGAGCAGCCAGGTGCACACAGGTCACATGGAGAATCGAGGGGGGAGTTGCATTTCTCACCTGACATTCTCATAGCGATGGATGTAGATCCGATGGAACTGGTGCTGCAGGTGCTCATCTTCCACATTGGTCATGTCATTGATCATTTCCAGGACAACAAACCGTGGGAGCACAGACAGCACTAGCCGCTCCTGGAACCAAGAAATGAAGGACAGCCTCGTTAGTCTCACCAGCAGGTCTCAGTTGGGATGGAGGGTGTAGAAGTTGTGGGGCTCTTGGATGAAATCTTTGAGTAACTGCTAATTTCATACCATTCTATGAGCATGACAAGTATCTACTGAGTACTTATGATTTGTCAGGCACTGTGCTGGGTGGTGTGTACACTGTGGTGGATTGAATGGATGGGCTCTTACTATTGTGGAGCTTACATTCTAATAAGGGAAACAGATATTAAATATTACACACCCAAACACACCCACACACATTGACAAAATGCAATAAGTGCCATGCAAAAACAGGCCACGATGAGAGAGTACAATGGTCGATGACATGATTCAAATCAGGGATAGAGTCTGGTTGATGGGGACAGTGTGCTACATGTATAGAAACAGGGAACGGCTCTTACTATTGTGGAGCTTACATTCTAATAAGGGAAACAGATATTAAATATTACACACCAAAACACACCCACACACATTGACAAAATGCAATAAGTGCCATGCAAAAACAGGCCACGATGAGAGAGTACAATGGTCGATGTCATGATTCAAATCAGGGATAGAGTCTGGTTGATGGGGACAGTGTGCTACATGTATAGAAACAGGGAACACAGGAGAGGAGCTGGGCTGATGAAGCACTAACTCTTTTTCGAAGATGAAAGGAACTGAGACACATGCAGCCTGAAAGTGGGGACCAAACACTTGACAGAATAATAGTCTTTCCATTGTGATCAACACCAGTAGATAAAAACAAGTAACTGGTTAACTAGCAACATAAACTAAATCCTAAAACGTCCTTGTATTATGGAAACTGGCAAGAGTTGGCCTTCTGACACATGGTTGACTGTAGTGTCAAACTGAATTTAGGTTTCTCATACCTCTGTAGTTATTTTTTGATCTTAAGCATTGTCATCATCCACTCTTTTGTGTATTTCTCACAAAACCCTGAGAATAAGCACACAGAAGTAATTGTTTTGATTTAAAGGACAGATGAGTTTAAGAGACATTAAATTGCTTGCACAACCTGAACAGTTAGGTGGCAATGTCAGGATGCAGTCTTTTCCTTCATTATTTCTCGACTGGATTCTTGGTGAGATGGGAGAAACCCTAAAGTTAGAGCTTGATGAAGGAGTTTGGATCCTGCTTCCATCACATAATGGAACTATGGCATTAGGTGACTACATCATCTCTCCAGTTTGGCAAATACCAATAACATCCTCTACTTCACAGGGTTGCTGTAAGAATTCAATGAAATAGAATATGTGAGGGGCCTGGCATTCATTCCCTCCTCTTTCCTCTCTCCTCTATGTAATCCTGCCTCTCATGCAAAGGGCGTTATTAATGAAGTGCCCTCTGAGTGTCACATGATGAAGCGAAAGCTCTTGCGTTGTGGGATTGAAAGGCATGCTTTTTGCAAATGCCCCTACATCATATCCATTTCATGTTCATTAATGTGCTATTTGTCAACTCTCCAGGTACTTGTGGATTGTTCACACAATTGCTGCTGGATGGGAGTAGGAGCTAGTCGCGTATTGGAGGGCCACTAGTGCTCAGCTGGTGGCTGTGGCTGGGACGTCTAATTAGGATGCCCGTGTGAGGGAGGCAATAGAGCTGGAGTACAAGGTTCATGCGCACCTGGGACCCCACGGTCCGTTTGTAAGTGTGTTTCATTGCGAATTATGCTTTTAGCAGTGTAGGGTTAGGGGTGATGTCTAAGAACTGGAGTGACAGAAAGAGGGAAGGGCTTATGTTAGGATGAGAATAACACAGAAAATAAAAAGTTGTTGGTGCAGCACATAAAACAACCTACGTGTAGTGAGGAGGTGGAAACTGAAGAGAGACAGAGAAAGGCTTTCATTCCCAGGACTTGGTGAAGAAGCTGTTCCTCCCTGAAATTCAAGTCCATGGACATATTTGTGAGGCTGTAATCTGACCATCAGAATGGCCTGGAGTCATAAAGTGCAGCTGTCCTGGCCCCACCCCAGACCTACTGACATAGACTCAGGCAAGTAGAGTTTTTATTGACAACTGCTGGCCAACTCTGTGTCAAGCACTACTAGGCACACTATCATACTACAGTTCTACAAAACATGTATTTGCAGGATAAAACAAAAACATGATTTTAGAAAACTGATTGCGTAGATGAGCAAAGGATTAAACCAAATTCTACTCACTCCAAAAATAGCCATACCAGCTCCACTTCCTGCAAAATGTATTCTAATCACCTCTTACCTGATCCTTGTGGCTCTTTAGAAAATAACTGAATTGAGGCAGCATGTGGGACATTCCTGTGATAGGAGCTGAGAGTATGCAATGGAGCCCTGAAGAAAGAAAGGGCCACGTTCACTAAGGAGTATAGAGGACAAGTTCCTGAAAGAGGGTTCCTTAAAAATGGGTGAAGTTTCAAACATTTATTCATTCATTTAACAAATATTTATTGAGAATGTACTGTGAGGGTCCTTCAAAATGTTTGTCAAAAAATAGAATTAAAACATAATACAAATCTTTTCATGAACTTTTTGAAGTATCCTCATATATGCCTTAAGTGTTCAACAATGGATGACTGGATAAGGAAAATGTGCTATATATACACAACGGAATACTGCTCAACCATAAAAAAAAAAAAAGGGGGCTGTATCTGTGGATGTGAAAGTGCAGCTCTGCTTGACTAACCCTTGTTTTCTGCTCCCACCCCCAGCACACGGTAAGATCCTGTCCATCCCATGTCTTCTGTTCTGAGCAGGAGATCATGAAATATTTATTGTGTTGAACTGAGCACACATCACTTACAGTGCCTGCTGCTGTTCTTTCTGCCTCGAATGCCCTTTCTCCCTTGTTGTTTCCCCTGGTTAGCACATGGACACCTGCTCATCTTCAAACTTTAGGTCAAATTTCATTTCCCTGGTGAAGAGAATTAGTCACTCCTTTCAATATCATGTCCTTTTGAGCAGATCCTTCTCACAACATTTATTACACTACATGGTATTACATGGTACTTGTCTGTTTATATGCCAGTTGGTGAACTATGAGATCTCTGAGTTCATTTTTTTATATGCAAAGCCCAGCATACTCTCTTGCATAAAGAGATGCCAATAAACATATAAGTAATGAATGAGTGAATGAACTCCTGGTCCGAATATGAAACACAATAAATTAAGTGGGCCTGTAAAGAACCACTAGCCCCAAGCGATAATACTCTAAGAGCCTAGCATCAAATTCTAGCCCAAGATTTTCATTCCTGAACTCCAAAATCCTGCGTTGGTTACTAGAAATAGCTCAAGGGGGTGGCACAGAAGCCCCTTTCCATTGTTTTGCTGGATCCAAGACTGCACTTGCTTCCAGGGTAGGCTCTGGAGTGGCCCATCCTGAAAGCTAAGGACAGGAGGTCTGAATCTTTTTTCTTTTTTAAAAATGATTTGTAATTTTTTAATTGAAATTTATTGATTGCATGTATTTATGGGGTACAGAGTTACATATCAATACATGTATACAGTGTATGATAATCAAATCAGGGTAAAACTTAATCATTTTTTCGTGATGAGAACATTAACATTTGATCTCCTCTCTTCTAGCCATTTAACAACATACAGTACATTACTATTAACTATAGATGCTTAGCACTACTGTGTACCATGAGAACTTATTTTCCTTATCTAGGTGTAACTTTGTGTTTGCTCTTTTTCTTTGGATTATGACATTCAGGTAAAGGAATACTTAGGGAGAAACATAATCTCTTGGGAGCACCTGTTGTTCCATGAGGCCCACAAAAATGTGTGAATAAATCTGTTTATTCATAAGTGATCATTATAAGCAAGTGGGTGGTAAAAACAGCCATTTCAAGATATTTTAAAAACTCAGTTTACAAATAGTTGTAGATAATTGAATAAATAAAAAATAATGAATGTGGCTTGCTTTCTTAAGGTCTTTATGGAAAGGTCACCTTCTCATGGAGGTCTCCCTTTATACCCATGTCTAAATGGTCAGACACTCCTGGCCTCCCAAGTAATGTGCTCCTTTCGTGTTTTATTTATTTATTCTCCTGTAGCACTCACTGTTATTCAGTTTTCTATGTATTTTGTTTATCTTGTTTTTCTGTCTGTCCATCCCTCTCAGATGTTAGTTGCTCCTTTCGTGTTTTATTTATTTATTCTCCTGTAGCACTCACTGTTATTCAGTTTTCTATATATTTTGTTTATCTTGTTTTTCTGTCTGTCCATCCCTCTCAGATGTTAGCTCCATGAGGGTACACATTTTATTTCACGTCTTCAGTCTAATAATCCCAGCACCTAGAATGGGGTCTGGCTCATAATAGGCCTCCAATATATATTTATTGTATTATTTCTATAATGAAGGACTTTTTTTAATTGACTTGCCTTTCCAATCCACTGTTCCACAAGTGATGATTGTAAAGTAAGAGAGTAAATGTAGTTGAAAAATAAACCTTATTATGTTATTGGTTATTAAAATATTAAAGTATATATTGACATGTATTAACTTGTTCTCTATATGAATAAGTTTATGGAAAACTTCATTGATACCGTCACTTTACCTACCATTGATTTAGTAATTATGGTGATGGATATGTTCATGGCATTTTTCTTGCTTATAAGCAAAATGGGTGCGTATAGATGTATAATTCACACAACCTTCCTTTAATCTGCCTTATTAAAGATGTGTCTTTGAAATTTAAAAGAAAATAAAGCAGCTATAAAACTATAACACCAAATTCCTGTAACAATTTATAGTGCTAAGCATTGCAATAGGGACTCAGAGTACAACGGGGAATAAATACAGTAGAACATGATCCCTGCATCGTCTGGTGGGAGAGACAGATGCTAATCAAATGATCACAGAAATAATTGTACAACTACATCTGTAACAAGTGCTGTGAAAGAGATGTACTTGGTGCATTGAGAGTCCACGGTGGGGGCATTAACGTGGATGAGCAGTTCATTAGCTGATGGGTGTGCGTGTGTTTCCGAGCGTGTTGGTGGTTGCGGAATACCATTCTAAGAGGAGGGAACAGCATGTGCAAAGGCCTGATGGAAAAAGAAGGCACAGCATGTTTGAGAAACCAAAAGAAGGGCCACAGCTAGAGTCAGCCAAGTGAAGTGGAGTGAGGGAGGAACTGAAGACATGCTGGACCTTGTTGGATCTTCATCTCGAGAGTTACGAATGACAGCCGAAGTACTTTGCAGAGGGATCAGAGACATGAGCAGATTTGGATTTTTTCAGTATCATTTCAATTGAAATACGGTTCAGTGAAATGGTTAATATGGAGGGAGGGAAGAATGAAAGCAATCGAATGGCGAATGTATTAGTCCAGGCAAGAGATGAGGGTAGATTAGACCAAGCTCATGGAAATGGGGATAGAGAAATGTGGGTATATGGATGGGATATTTACAAGATTTGTATGAATTGGGACTGTGAAAGAGGGCAAGAGGGCATCAAGGAGGACTCCTGGATTTCTGGATTTGTAAAGGATGGTGCTTTTTTTAAAAAATGAAAAAAACCTTTTAAAAATTGCTTTTATTGAAACGTAATTGGTTATACTTATCTGTGGGGTACAGAGTTGAGTATCGGTTTTTGTGTACAATATGTGATGATCAAATAAGGATTGTTAGCATATTCATCATCAAGAAACATAATCTTTCTTTGTGTCCATTATTCAATTTCTCCCTAACCTCCCTCCTTCTCCCCCTTTCCCCCTTCTAATAACCTCAGTTCTGTTCTCTCCTTCTGAAAGTTCAACATAATATTGTGTTTCCTTCCTTCCCTCCTTCTTTTTTTCTTTCTTTCTCTCTCTCCTTCCTCCCTCCCGCCTTCCCTTCCTTCCTTCCATTCTTTTTGTTTCTGTCTCTGTCTCTCTCTCTCTCAGCTCCCACTTATGAGTGAGGACATGTGGTATTTCTCTTTCTGTGCCTGATTTATTTCATTTAACATAATTTCCTCCAAGCTTATCCATGCTGCTGCAAATGGCAGAATTTTATCCTTTTTTATGGCTGAGTAGTATTCCATGGTGTATGTGTGTGTATATATATATACACACCACATTTTCTTTATCAAGTCATCCTTCAATGGACATTTAGGTTGGTTCCATATCTTGGCTACTGTAAATAGAGCTGCAATGAACACTGGAGTGACGGTAGCCCTTCAACATGATGACTTCCATTCCTTTGGATATATACCCAGGAGTGGGATTTCTAGATCTTATGGTAGTTCTATCTGTAGTTGTTTTAAAGGATGGTGCTTTAAGTCTAATAAAATGGATGTCTCATAAACAGCTATTAATATTTACTCTGGATTGGGGAAGAAATATATTCTTATAGAAGTACTGCTTACCTTCCCTACATGTGTCCATGGCAGACATCACTAATGACTCAAACACTGACTTTAGTTCAGCCTCCAAAACAGTGCTGGCAGGCATTACTGGTGGAATGGTATATATATATATATATATATATATATACCACATTTTCTTTATCAAGTCATGCTTCAATGGACATTTAGGTTGGTTCCATATCTTGGCTACTGTAAATAGAGCTGCAATGAACACTGGAGTGACAGTAGCCCTTCAACATGATGACTTCCATTCCTTTGGATATATACCCAGGAGTGGGATTTCTAGATCTTATGGTAGTTCTGCATTTAGGTTGGTTCCATATCTTGGCTACTGTAAATAGAGCTGCAATGAACACTGGAGTGACGGTAGCCCTTCAACATGATGACTTCCATTCCTTTGGATATATACCCAGGAGTGGGATTTCTAGATCTTATGGTAGTTCTATCTGTAGTTGTTTTAAAGGATGGTGCTTTAAGTCTAATAAAATGGATGTCTCATAAACAGCTATTAATATTTACTCTGGATTGGGGAAGAAATATATTCTTATAGAAGTACTGCTTACCTTCCCTACATGTGTCCATGGCAGACATCACTAATGACTCAAACACTGACTTTAGTTCAGCCTCCAAAACAGTGCTGGCAGGCATTACTGGTGGAATGGAATGAACAAAGAAAATAAAATCTATTTATTTCCTTGGGCTACCATCACCAAGGAAATCAAGGTCCTTGCATGACCTTATGCCTCCTGCTTGTCTTACTTTAGGCTGCACAGAAGGGAGGGTTTCCACAACTACGTATGCACAGGCAGAAGTGACACAACCAGAGAAAGAGCCTGGAAGTTGTCAGAATGGGGGAGGGGAGGACAACTACCAGGGAAGGTAGTTGTCTGGGGAGGAAAAGCTGAGTGTGGATGGGCCAGCACCAGAAGATACATCAACATTACTAAATTGATTGAATGCAGACACTAAATCCAAGCAGGGAGAGGTAAGATTCTAGCTGTGGACAAATGTGGGATTGAGCGGTGGCCCAGGAACAAATGAATGGGAAAGGAGGAAGACTACAGTTGGGTCATATGTGATCATATGACTAGTGTCTTCTTTGATGGCTCAGTCCATGATCGTGTGGGCAGGCCACTCTCATAGACTGCCTGACTCGGTGTTGGTTTTCACATAGCTCCTAGTTCTGATCTTGCCACATCCTGAATTTAAACCCTGCTGTTCTTAGGAAAAATTCCAAGCCACTTATAATATCTACTGACCACGGTTTCAGATTCCAGTCACTTCTTACATTACTCTTCTTCTCTCTCTCTCTTAACTCAAAGCACAGTGAAGATCTTTCACTTCCTTAAAATCCTTAATCACTTTCCTGACTCTGCATCTTCATAGTCTCTCCCCAGTTTTTCACTGGGCTCTCATTTATCCTTCAGGGCTCTGCTTTATAGTCATTTAATGTTCCTTCCTTCAGGAGGTCTAGGTATTATTGCTCTGCAACACAGAAACTTCTGTCCCTTGATTTCCCCTCTGCTAATGCTCATCACACAAGTTTAGTTGTCTGCTTCCCCTAACAGGACTGTAAATGCATTGAAGACAATGACTCTGTCTGGTTCATCTCAGGATTCTCAGCAATGTTCTCAGTGCTTGAAAATAATAGTGCTAAATAAATATTTCCTAAACAAATGTGTGAACACATAGAAGGCAGAGGCTGTGCCCAGCTCATGACTGAAGGCTGTACTTTGGTCAGGACTATCCTTGGTGTAGAAAGTTCAAAAATTACCTGTTAGAGTCTTTAAGGGGCAACACTCATTCGATCCTCAAGTATCATGTCACTGATACTTTCCTGAGAGATTTTGAAAACAAAATTTTAATAGCAAAATTCTCCATCATCCAGGCTTGCCAGCCTCCATCTAGTTGTGCTACTGGCAACTGTCCCAGCTCCTCCCTCTGTAAAGTGTTTTCTGCAGGACGATGGGAGTTTGCCTGGAGTCTACTTACAAAAGCCCATTTTCAACACTTTTGTTTCCCTTGGATTTGTTCACTGCTTGAGAAACATCATTCAAATCCCCTGAAAATGCAATCTGAAAGAAAATAGGAAAGTTTGCCCTTTATATAACAATTCCCAACTCCTGCTGAGGCACATATATTGCATTTTTGGCTCTGGAGATCAGAAGTACAAGAATCTCTCCTGGAGACAGACTATGGCCCTGGGTGGCCTTTGCGCTCACATTGGCACATCTTTTTCTCCCTGGGGTGTTCCATTTGCGTGAAAAGAGAGCCTGGGTTGAATCAAAGTCCATTAGCGGCTCCTGTCTGGATTCCCCACTCCTCTCACATAACATACTTTATTCATGTCATCAGAATGGTTTCACAGGCATCAATTGCTACAATACACCCCCTGGGGAAGTCAAGAAGAAAACAGTGAGAGATTCAGGATCTTTATTTTATGCAAATGCTTATAGTGGGGAAGAGAAAAGGAGCAGGGCATCCCTGTCATGCAGGCAGCATTTCTGAGATTACACCTAGCAGCAGTGTTTTTGAATGGCTTCAGGAAGAACTCTCCACTCTCAGGTTCTTAGAAACTAAGACACTCTCCTTAACCTCCCTCTCTCTCCTGCAAACAAGGTCCAGGCACTGGGGAGATACTTATTCTGGGCATATAGACAATATCTTATTTTTATTGATCACACACTATGAAGCATGTCGAGTGCTTTACATCCATTGCCTAATTAAAACCTCTTATTAATTAGAGGAGAGAGTAAGCTGCTATTTTCATCCCATTTTTCATACGAAGATACTGAGAATCAAAGCATTTAAGTAAATCAGGCAATCCAAAGTCATGCATTTGGTAAGAGAGCAGAGAAGATCCAAGCCCGTGCTCTTTTTTTCCCTCTGCAACTTGGATCATAATTCACCCATTTGATCATTTATTTGCCAAGACAAGTGTAGGTGGCACAGTGCTGGACATCGAGAATCAGCAGACAACAAAAACAGACCTGGTGTTTGCCTTGCAGAACTAATGTTCTAGAGGTAATAAGTAGACCGTGGTGGAGATTAAGGGAAGTGGGTGGCTGCTTTGGCTGAATGGCCAATGAAGGATTCCTCAAGAAGGTGACTGTTAAGCTGGGACAGATGGAGCCAGCCTGTGGAAGGTTAGAGAAGGTGCTTCAGGCACAGGAGAACAGCAAGTACTGAGGCTATGGTACACTGCCTTTCACTAAATTCATTTATTTACCCAACAGAATGTTATTGAGATTCTACTATAGACAAGGGACTATGTTAGACACTATACAGACAGGGGTGAACAAGGCAGGCATGGCCCTGGACTTAACGGGGAGCTTACAGGCTTAGTCCTGGAGATGCCAGGGGAAAATGGGATAGTGATGCTATTGGAGAGGCCCAGTAAAGGTGGCTGGCAGGAGCTTGACAAGCACTGACAATAAGTCAGGAGCAGACCCTCGCCAGAAATGTGGGCAGGTAACCCAGTGACTCAGGGCAGACTGTCCTCTCAGCAGCAGGGAGGCCCTCGGAGGCTGTTAGAACTGACAACAAAAAGGAGGAAAAGCTGGGCTTCTACATAGTTCATCATCCAAATGCAGAGCAAGACAGAGACCAAGTGGACAGAAGGATCTACAGAGACTAAACTCTGGGTGTTTAGTCTCAAGAATAAGGCATGTGCTCATCACTGGAATGGGGGCTCCTCACCCCACTGTTTTAAACCATGCAGTTAGTGTTGTTACCGGACAGCAGTTCCAGGTTCTTGGTCAAACAGTGAAGGAAAATCTTTCATGGGACCAAGTGGAGTCCACATTGCAATGGGCACCCGCTCAGCAAAAGAAAAGGAAGAGGGAGAGACAGACGGAAGTACGCACAGAAGGGTGTGAGGGCATCCCCCATGATTAACGAGTGCCCCGGATTCTCAGAGGGAGGGTTTCTATGCTGTTTGAAGATGAGGCTGTTTCTCTATCTTAACTAAGGGGAGGAATATTTGACTGTGGGGGAGGATCTAGGGTAATTAAGGCCTAATAGGCCAATGTGAGTTTGCATCAGCTTCCTGTCACGTGTTCCTGAGTTTCTGAAGTTTTGGTCATGTGCAGTGGAGTCACATTTTCTTTAACTCTGTCCTTTCTGGTCTAGTGTCATGGGTGGAAGGTCATATAGTGGTCATCTGCACTTTTGTTCCTCCAAGTGTGCAGGTACAGCAGTTTTTGTACTCTGCAAAGTTCCAGGTGTAGCAGGTTGATTGGTAGGGTGGTTAAGCTGTTGTCAGCTCATCAGAGGTTCATTAACTGCCGGACAAGGAGGTGGTTCATGCTGATCTGATCCAGTCCGAATATTTATGAGCAGCTACCCTGGGTGTGTCTCTATTCTGTCCTGCCTGCAGATAAGTCATGCATTCCTTTGATCATACTGGATCTGCACCTGGGTACCTTCTGTAATCAATCTGCTGAAGTGACACAACCTCCATGAAGCTCTCCCTGAATCCTCCTATGCCAACGAAGACCTGCCTCCCTCTGCCCCCACTGAAACCTGAACCAACCTCTGAGCGTGAATCTGTACCACTTTAGTGTGACAGAAACTCTCCTGGCTGACCTCCATTTAACCAACCCTCTGGCTTAGCTTATTTATTGGATTAACTTATTCTCTCCAGTCCTCCCCTCACACATGTCAACCGAGCAGGCCACTACAGGGTGAAAGGTTCTGGCAGGTAGGAAGCTCTCTAAATGCCTACTGCTTCTATTCCATCCGCAGCTTCACAGGAGTCACTGAGCTTGTTCCCAAAACCAGCCATGTCAGTTTTATCTGCGGTGCACTTACCTGATTTAATTAAATATTAAATAAAAATATTAAGTAGGAAAAGAAAGATGCTATTTGTATGAAAAAGGAATCAAATGCTTTGAGTAATACTGAGTAGCTAAAACATCGCTACCAATTTAGATGTGTGCAAGACAAATTTGTGGGAAAACTCATTAAAATCCAAAAGTCACTCTAATAATTTTGCACATACTTTTAAATTCTTGCTCCCTTTCAAGGAACTAGAAATGCTGGTGGATGTGCATACTCTGCATTCTTGCTGGCATTTTTCCTGTCTTTAAATGGGGTGCAGGGTCATATTAAAGAGCCTGGTCATTACTGGGCTGACCATTAAGGAGAGGTGTTGGGTGCAGAGGGGAGGAGAGGAGTCCTAGAAAAGTAAGGGACAGGGCAGAAAACAAAAGGGCACAATATGGCAGCCAGTGCATGTTTGTGGACGGAACAGATGAATACATGATAAATACCTCAACCAGACCAGCAACAAGTACCGTACCGTATAAAGCACCTAGCCCTGAGAGGAAGGACGCAAGGCAGGGAACCTGAAGTAATGGTAAGTGACCGTGAAGGGCACCATAATACAGGAGTCATGTGCGTGTCCCTGAAGCTGGGCTCTGGGTTTTAACCCTAACTCTGCCCCTTCCTAGTTCTGACTAGGGACACACACTTAACCTCTCTGTACTGCAGTTTCCCCATCTGTAAATTGCGGGTGATAATAACAGCATCTACTTCATAGGGCTGACGTGGGATTAAATGAGTTCATATTTGTAAAAGAATTAGATAGTGTCTAGCACTTTGTAACCACAGCCCAAATGCTTGTTAAATTCACTGGCAAGCATGCTCTATTTTAAGCATTGTTTTAGAACTCTGATTGTATATTGGTGCTAATGCTATTGAGCTTTTAGAATAGGGACATTACACAGAAAATCTAGGGAAAATGAATAACATAATACGTGAAAAAGCAATTGTGTTGTGCAGTGAAAAACCTTTAGTTGCACTTTTATTTACTTTTTTATTGAAACATAACTGATTGCACATAACTGTGGGGTATAGCATTGAATATCAATGCCTGTGTGCAATACGTAATGTTCAAATGAGGGTAATTACTGTATTTATTATTACACAATGCATTCATTTTTTATGGCACTTTACAAATTTCCCGCTAATGCCCCTTTCCCTCCCCCTTTCCCTCCTCTGGTGGCCTCAGTTCCATTCTCTCTTTTGCAAAGTTCAACATATTATTGGGATTGTTGTATCTTTCTTTCTATTTTTACTTTTAACAATTAAAAAAACTGAAAAATTCAAAATCTTCTCAATTAGCTACCTGAAGTTATACAGTGATTAGTTGTTGACTGAAGTCTCCCTAGAGTGCTATACAATTTTGTATCCATTGACCAACCACTGTCATACTCTCTGTTTCCATGAGATCAACCTTTTTAGCTTTCACTTATGAGTGAGATCAGGCAGTATTTCCCTTTCTATCCCTGGCTTATTTCACTTAACAAAATTTTCTCCAAGCTCATGCATGTTGCTATAAATTGCAGAATTTCATTCTTTTTTTATGGCTGAGTAGTATTCCATTGTGTACATATACCACATTTTCTTTATCCAGTCATCTGTTGATGGACATTTAGGTTGGTTCCATAGCTTGGCTGTTGAGAATAGAGCCTCGATGAACATGGGAGCGCAGGTGTCCCTTCGACATGTTGATTTCCATTCCTTTGGAAATATACCTAGTGGTGGGATTGCTCGATCACATGGTAGTTCTAGTTGTACTTTTTAAAGGAAACTTTCATACTGTTTCCCGCAGTGGCTGTACTAATTTACATTCCCACCAACAGTATATAAGAATTCCCTTTTCTCTGCATTCTTGCTGGCATTTTTTCTGTCTTTAAATGGTGACATGTTTGAGGTGATGAATATGCCTATTACCCTGATATGATCACTGCAAATAGTATAAATGTATCCAAATATCACATTGTGCTCTGTAAATATATACAATCATCAGGGTTCAGTTAAGAAAAAATAAAAACAAAAATTAAAAATTTTTGTTGTCAAAATCTTGACTCTGGCATTTGAGTTTATATCTTAAAAGGGTTTTATGGAATTTTCACCCAAAGCTGTTTCTGAAAGTTAAGTGTGAGCACAGCTGTGCAGAAGCTGTTGTTTAATTGGCTTCTGAAACCATATTCCATAGATGCACTTCAGACTGATTCAGCAAGAGCGAGCTGTTTCTGAAAGTTAAGTGTGAGCACAGCTGTGCAGAAGCTGTTGTTTAATTGGCTTCTAAAACCATATTCCATAGATGCACTTCAGACTGATTCAGCAAGAGCGTTCAGCAAGAGCTACTTGTTGGTAGTCTAAGACACCAAGAACTTTGGTTCTGCTCAGAAATGCAAAGACTGAAGCATGTGGAGTCAGGCAGGATGGAGCCGAAGGCTGGCTGAGCTCAGCAACTGACTTGCTCTGCGACTGGGATAACCTATATGGCCCCCTTGAGCCTCTGTCTCTTTATCTACAGAATGGGAATAATAATATCTGCCTCCCAGGATTGTAGTTTAGACTAAACGGCAAAGCTCTGTATACAAATCCTGGTACACAGTAGATGCTTACTAAATAACAGCAGTCGTCAGATGTGTTTTTAATTCATACCAGCGGCAAACTCATAAGCCATGGCCTGCATTAATCTATAGTCTATATTCCATGATATGCAGAGGAATTTAAAGGATGAGTCACAAAATTCAAGTTTCAGGGATTTTTTTCCCTTCTTTTTATCTTTTCAAGGAATGAAGATTTTCTCAGGTCCCTTCATTAGCAGTTCCCAGATATATCAAATTCGAGTTCTTGGGACAAAGCTCTTTCCTCCTTTGATCATCTGTTCAATCATTGTTGAGTACCGACTGTATGCCAGGAGACCCCAAGGCAAAAGGCAGACTGAGGCCAGGCCTTCTCAGACCACGGCTCACATTCAGTAACTTAGCTGTGTAACCTTAGACAAGTTACTTAACCTCTCCCAGCCTCATTTTCCTCTTCTGTAAAATAATAGTAGCCCCCTTATGGGATTCTTGTCAGAACCCAGTGAGATATGCTTTTTGCAACACGCTTGGCAGCAGTGGCATACCGTGTGAGTCGTGGGTGGGGGGAGGAAGTGGGTAGTGGTCTGTACCAGGTGCAGGCAGTAAGGGGGTCCCTTATCTGTTTAGAATTTAAAATAATAACAAAAGGATTAAAAGTTGTTCTGCTGTTTATTGTCACCATTCATTGGTAGTTTTAAACAGTTATCAGTGAAAAAATACTCTTCCCCACTCCTCGGATGACTGCTTAGTAGAGGACCTGACGTGCCTTTGCCACCAGTCTTAGCCTAACCAAGGCCTAGTGCGCCCATGGTAACCATTAGTTGAGGTCCTAGTCTGATACAGCAAGGACTCTAAAGTTATGAAATAAAAAGGAAGGCACTTTGCTTCTTTCATAATAAAATGATAAACCAAAGGCAATATGACACTTGGGTAAAATATTGAGCTCTCTTGAAAGGAATTTAGTCAAATGTGAAGAATAAAGAACATATTTTCCAAGTCTGGAAAATTAGGCACTAAACCACTGGTAAGCAGCCCCTCTTGGAAAAAT
>NW_007734232.1:39624-42788 GCF_000696425.1 Galeopterus variegatus | reverse complement strand
CACACACACACACACACATTCTATTGCTTCTGTTTCTCTGTTGAACCCTGACTAATACATCCACCTAGTATGGTTATTACCATTGCTGTTGTTATTATAACTATCATCATTATTAACTACACTTGTAGCTTCGATCATTGTGTCATGTGCAGATCCTGGAATAAGTTTATCAGAACTTCCCAACTGTGTGCTTGGCCACAGTGATATGCTGAAAATGGGTTGTAACCTGGGTGTACAACACTTAGGGCTGAGCGAGCCCTCAGGGAAGTCACCTCTGGCCATGAGCACATGGCCTTTAGGTTGCTCTAGTTCAAATATTAACATTTCTTGTGTATGTAATGATGTGACAAAGTTAGAAACTTCTACTTCTTAGGCATCATCTCTACCCCTTCCAACAGGGAGGAGATAAGGAAACTGAGGCTCAAAGAAGTTTGGGGACTTTCCCAAGGTCAAACAAGAAGTGAGTTTTAGGGCCTGCATTTTAATAGGGCCATTCTCTCTGGAGGCTATGTTTAGGGGATTATCAAATTTGTAGGAGGTAGAGCTAAGACCTGCCCTGAGATCTCTTGGTCCTATGTCTTTTCCTCTTACTTTTGTATTCTAATATATTTTGTTGATTTATCTTATGCTCTCCATTAAATTATGATTATAAAGCCTTTAGTACAGGGACGATGACATCTTTGTGAGTTCTGAATAATCCTCAGCTCAGCTATGCATGTTCTTTCAATCTAATTTTCCTAAATCCATGCAGCCTTCCAGGACTAGCTCAGATGCCTTCTCCCTAGATGATATTGCCTTGGTTCCACCGTTTGGAATATACCAGCTCTGGTGGGAAGTCATTGGAGGGTTTCAAATGTAGAGATGTTGAATCTTATACATGTTACAGAGTTAGCTATCTTCTTGCATTTGATATTCTTCCTTAGATTATTTAGAAGTAAAAGTATGGTTCTCAATCAGAAAAGTTCTTCTGAGAGGGAACCTCTTATAAGGGTTAAATGTGGATTAAACAGATACTGGATGTGATATTGACACACATAGTTAGAGAACTCCAGGCAATCTGTATATTATTGCAGGATTTACAGCTCTACGCTTTCTCATTCCCATCTCTCTGTGATCATAATTCTGAAAAGGAGCTCATTATAATATTATTCATTCATTTATTCAAATAATCATTAATCAACTTTTTAAAGCTCTTCCTCAAAAGGATGCATTTTACTGAAAAAAATATTGCTGCCCTTATAGAGCTTTAGGCAAGTAAATAAGGATAACTGAGGTCGGCAAATGCAGTGACGGATGGAAGGTCAAGGACAGTGCAAGCCCAATTAGGGTCATTTAGTCCCAGTCAGGGAAGGCTTCCTGGAAGATGTTGTACTTGAGCTGAGTTTTGGAGAACAAGTAGGCTTTAGCTAGATAGATAAGAGAGAGAATGGTTTCAAGAAGAGGAAATCATATGAGCGAAGCAATGTCGATCTAATTGAAATAATGTATTCATGTAGGTTCAAATAGTTGTATATAGTGTTAAGCAAGAATCAGGTCATAAAGGTACTTATATACTAAGCCGGAGAGTATTAACTTCATCTTGAAAGCTATGAGGAGCCCCTGAAGGATTTTTTCTTGTTCATATTGAAGTACAATTTACATAGAGAAAGTATACATGTCACAGATGTACAGCTCTATGAATTTTCATAAACTGAACACATTCTTGTAAACAGAACTTAGATCTAGAAGTAGAACATGAAAACACTCCAGGAGCCCCTTGTACCTCAAGTTGGTCACTACTCCAGCAAGGAGTGGGAAAACATCATCTCACTCATGAAACAAATGCCTAAGAAAGAACAGCAATCATATTGACTGAACCAACCATACTCTTAGTGAGCACTTACTATGTGTCAAGTTCCGTCCATGAATCATCTCATTTGCTCTTCACAATAACTGAAGGGGTAGATATGTTTATTGTCATTGTTTCACAGATGTGGAAACCAAGACACAGGGAGGTTAGGTAGCTGTCGACACCAAGGGCAAAGGGCGAATAAGTGGCAACACCTGGATACAAACCCAGGCGTCTGGATCCATTAGTGAATTTTTTTGCACCAGGCTCTGTGCTGTGAACCATGATTCAGAGTTTATCCTTTTTTGAATGAAGTGGATCATCTGGGGCTACCTTAACCTTTTCTATGACACTGCATAATATATTGCAAAATATCCACTACTCATTTATGCATTCGATAAACTGCTATTCACCAAACATGTAGTAAGGAATGAGTTAGTGACAGGCATTGCGCTCTGCACCAGGGAGAGCAGCGGATAAGCTTCCCTCTAACTTCACCGTGCTTGCCATCTAATTGGCTGAGAGATGGAATATGTCTGTAATAAAAATATTAATAATGTTGCAATAGAAGTCAGCACAAGGCACCACCTGTCTCTTGCATATTCCAAAGAGATACCAGTATAATAGATGAGAAAACTGAAATGCTTTGAGCAGTTGAGGAGTCAGGATTTCTATCACCATAGTTTATTTTTTTCTCTTTTTGAGCTTTATATAATGAAATCGGACAGTACATTCTCCTTTGTGTCTGGCTTTTTTTCACTCTACATCTAGGAAAAATAGGTCACCGTGGGTCTTCATGTTCCTCAACTTTTCAGCAGCCACTGAAGGCAGTCATCAACTCCTCCTTGAAATGCTTTCAGTTTCAGCTCCTTAGACACTTCACGCTTCTGGTTTTGTTGTTGTTGTTGTTGGGGGTGGGTTTTTAAAAAATTATTATTATTATTTTTACCTTGTTGATACCTTTGCTGGTTCTTTCCCCTCTGCTCACCCCTTTTCATGGTGAGGAACTCCAGAGTTCAGCACTGCAGCCCTTCCTCTCTTTGTCTTTGCTGCGTCCCTCGATGACCTCACCCAGGCCAGGGGCATCATCGCATATGTATGTCCATTCACTCCAGCTTGCTCCCACCTATGCCCATGACATCAACTATTCCTTTTGCTTGCAATGGTCTCCTTCAGTTTCTTGCTTAGTTTGCTCTTTTCATTCAGGCTTCAGTTTATCGGTGGCCCAATTTGGAGTAGCTCTTGGGGTTCTCCTTGTCACCCCACCAGTTTCTCTTTTTTAATCATAGCATTCATCCCTATCAATATGTTCACGCTTAATCATTTGCTCATTTGC
>NW_007734232.1:36507-38867 GCF_000696425.1 Galeopterus variegatus | reverse complement strand
CTTTCTTCAACCTGTAAGGAGAAGAGAGATTTCAGTGTCTATAGGTCAATACAGGTAAATATATGTCCACAGTCTATTATTATCTCTCATCATGTATGTTTTGCTCAACCTTTGTTTTCCAGTTGTCAACAAGGCTGTGATCAATTTGCAATACACACACACACAACACACACACACACTTACAGACACACACATGCAGATACACAATGAAACAGATCACAACTTAGACTTTGATTCATTTGCCTTGTTAGGGCAAGCCAATTTGCAAGATAATAATAACAAAAAGAGAAACAAGGCAATATTAAAAAATTAAGAAGGCCCAAAGCATCTATTTTGGAATAGCTTCCTGATTCTTAAAAATGACATTTCTTAAATTATCGCTGGAACCAAAGTACTTTGATATTCTCTTAGGGGCCAATTCATATTTATAAGCCTGTTTTGTAGTCAGTGGCTGAAAGTGCTTTGTTCATCTGAAATGAAAAATATTTCTTCTGGTGGGCATTTAGGAAAGTACAGGAATGAGACCCAACACATTTACTAGCCTGGTCTTCATGCTACCTGTGAGCAGGAAGCAATTTTGTTCTGAAGTAAGAAAGACTGGGTTTCCATCCATTTTCTAGCTGTGTAATCTTGCTTTAGCATCAGTTTCTTTATGTATAAAATAAGAATGATAACTAGCCTTCCATGGAGTGTCTCATGTGAAAATGACACTCAGAGTCACTGACATACAGTGGGGGCTTAATAAATGCTGATTGCTTCTCTTTCTCTCTTTTCCTTCTCCACACTTTTTTCTAAAATAAGAATGATAACTAGCCTTCCATGGAGTGTCTCATGTGAAAATGACACTCAGAGTCAGTGACATACAGTGGGGGCTTAATAAATGCTGATTGCTTCTCTTTCTCTCTTTTCCTTCTCCACACTTTTTTTCCTCTACACTTTAAACTCTTAAAATTCACCAGAAAAAGGTTAATATTAGAGGTTTCACTTCAATCCTGTACCTTTTTTGATGAATTACAACTGTCTATAATAATAAAATTCCCCTTCTTCCTCTTGTGAGCCTGTAGGTAGGGAGAAAAAAGAGGTGGATATTTTCTGTCTAGTATTTTGTAGATATTTTTGGGAAGGAAATCATGAACAACCCAGACTTACTAAATGCGGTAGATTGCTTGCAAATATGTACATAATAATTCTCCTTGGTTAGTGCCTCCCACATTGATTCTTAGCTTGGTCATGTCACTTGCTTTGGCCAATGGGACAACAAATATGGCATAAGCAGAGGTTTGAAAAGTGTTGGTACATGGATGCTTATGTTTTTCTCTTGCAATGCTTGATACTCTGGGACCAATGTGTGAGTGCACCTGAGCTAGCCTGCTGGAGGATGAGAGGCCTCATCGGAGAGAATTGGATGCCCTGGTCTACAGTTTGCCAAAATGCGAGACATGTGTGTGAGGCTGTCCTAGATCATCCAGCAGCCATCAGACACCACCTGACTGGAGACATGGGAAAGAGTCCAGAAGAGATCAGATGAGCTGATCAGACCAGAACTCTTCAGCCAACACACAGAATTGTGAGCTTAATAAATGGTGTCGTAAACCACTATATCCTGCGGTCATTTATTACAAAGCAAAGGTAACTGACACCCTACATTAACAGATATGGGAAGACAGGGGGTTGATTAGGATACAGGACTATGAATGAGGACTCACATCCACTGATCACCTATTGTATGTGGCAGTGTCATACAGCGTGTCTCATCTGATCCACACAGCTACACAATGGAGCAAAAAAGCCTATTTTACAGCTAAGAAAAGTAAGCCCAAAGAGATATTATATATATCATTTGAGGACATACCACAAAGTGTGTGACAATAACTTGCTTTATTGATGAGTATATTGGCTCAGAAGGGAAGAAATTTGCCCAAGAGATCCAACAACTCCAAGTAGCAGATTAGAAAACTTGGTAAGTTTGACACAAAAGCCTTATGAATACTCTTGATGACACATGTATACCAAATGCTTCCAAAGCTGTCCGTCTGTTTGTAAATAAAGTTAGCATTCTGTCCATCAAAGGAACACTCATTTGTTTGGTTTATCTTCCTTTAATGGGTTCTCCACTTGTACTATCTCTTATGCTTTTCAATCAAGGGTGGTGGCTTTTGCTGGCTCCTGTCTTGGATGAGGGACAGATACCCTGTTCATGGGATGCTTCCTTGTGGGGTTCTGGATCCTGAAGAATCAGAATCACTCACTAGCTAAAGGCTGAGATCCAGCTGGAATGGGGCATAAAAGGATAGCAGAGGGCATGGTGGACAAGCACTCCATGTCCTTTCCAGTCACAGCTGGTGCAATATTTTTAAAGC
>NW_007734232.1:26798-35884 GCF_000696425.1 Galeopterus variegatus | reverse complement strand
GGCATGGTGGACAAGCACTCCATGTCCTTTCCAGTCACAGCTGGTGCAATATTTTTAAAGCTGGAGCTTGTGACACATTCAAGGGCCTGAAATTAAATTTAGTGTATCAAACACAGCAGGTAAAAATGAAATAAATTAAAACAGAAAATATCAGCATCCAGAAACTATAAAGTTGAGTATTGATTCACGGATATTTTGTTTTGTTTTACATATGCCTTTGTGTACTAGAACGTCAAGTAAAGTGAACTTTTTACAGGGAACTGCAGTCAAAACTAAAAAGGACACAAGTATCCCTTCCTGAATTGAAGACGTTGGAAAGATAATGACTGCATCTTCTTCAGTCCTTGCCACTCTGGATTTGATTTGGGTTTTGCCAGTTGGATGCACTCCTGCAAGATTTACAATGTGGAGATGAGATGGAGGCTATTTTTCAGCTACTTCTGCTTTTTATTCCTGGAAACCATGGTTATGAAGATACTGGGTTTTTAAATAGCAGCCCTCTAGTGTCCAGTCATGAGTTTTGTGGCTGTTCAGGAGGTGGCCATTGTCTGTGTTTTGCCAGGATGGATCTGAAATGCAACATAGCTCTGGAGGTAACAGCTGGGGCAGCAGCGGCTTCCTGATCCCTGCCCTTCACAACAAATGGGAAGGTCAAGAAGAGGATTATTGATCTCCAGAGAGAGGAGGTCACTCACTTTCAAGGCCAATGGACAGGGACAGAACCGTCCTCTTGCTTAATGGTGGCAGAGGTAAGAGGAGAAAGAAGGCATTTTATAATTTTATTAACACTCTCTAAAATCCTTTCTAAAATTCATCAGGCCCTGGGAAATTGTATATGTCCTGAAAATCCTCTTGACTGTATATTTGCAAATGTCACACCACACATTTCTCTATCATTCCATTACATGCCCAAAGAGCATGCATATTTGACTCTATTTGACTATTCCATTCAATTTCCTTCAGTAAACAGTAATCATGCCTGATATGTGCCAGGCTCTGAATGTGTTGCTGGGTGCTGAATACGACTTTGGCCCTGAATAACACACAACCTGTGGGGCATGCAGGTGCAGGAACATCCCAACCACACGATAAGCTCCATCATAGAAGCAAGAACTCTGAATTCTGGGGACACTAGGAGTGACATGGGGAGTGGGAGGGGTACTGAGTGAGTCAAGTCACAAGCATTTATTTCAAAGAAGTCTCACAGTGATTCAATGAGGTGTGTTGGATTATTCCAATTTAACAGATAGGAAGCTGAGGCACATAAAGTTACATTCCTTCTCCAAGTTTATACAGCTAATCACGTGCAAAGCTGGGATTCAAAATCAGGTCTGTCTGACTCTACTGTACTTGTCACAATTAAGTTNGGCATGGTGGACAAGCACTCCATGTCCTTTCCAGTCACAGCTGGTGCAATATTTTTAAAGCAGGAGCTTGTGACACATTCAAGGGCCTGAAATTAAATTTAGTGTATCAAACACAGCAGGTAAAAATGAAATAGATTAAAACAGAAAATATCAGCATCCAGAAACTATAAAGTTGAGTATTGATTCACGGATATTTTGTTTTGTTTTACATATGCCTTTGTGTACTAGAACGTCAAGTAAAGTGAACTTTTTACAGGGAACTGCAGTCAAAACTAAAAAGGACACAAGTATCCCTTCCTGAATTGAAGAGGTTGGAAAGATAATGACTGCATCTTCTTCAGTCCTTGCCGCTCTGGATTTGATTTGGGTTTTGCCAGTTGGATGCACTCCTGCAAGATTTAGAATGTGGAGATGAGATGGAGGCTATTTTTCAGCTACTTCTGCTTTTTATTCCTGGAAACCATGGCTATGAAGATACTGAGTTTTTAAATAGCAGCCCTGAGTGTCCAGTCATGAATTTTGTAGCTGTTCAGGAGGTGGCCATTGTCCGTGTTTTGCCAGGATGGATCTGAAATGCAACATAGCTCTGGAGGTAACAGCTGGGGCAGCAGCGGCTTCCTGATCCCTGCCCTTCACAACAAATAGGAAGGTCAAGAAGAGAGGAGGTCTTGACCTCCAGAGAGAGGAGGTCACTCACTTTCAAGGCCAATGGACAGGGACAGTACCGTCCTCTTGCTTAATGGTGGCAGAGGTAAGAGGAGAAAGAAGGCATTTTATAATTTTATTAACACTCTCTAAAATCATTTCTAAAATTCATCAGGCCCTGGGAAATTGTGTATGTCCTGAAAATCCTCTTGACTGTATATTTGCAAATGTCACACCACACATCTCTCTATCATTCCATTACATGCCCAAAGAGCATGCATATTTGACTCTATTTGACTATTCCATTCAATTTCCTTCAGTAAACAGTAATCATCCCCGATATGTGCCAGGCTCTGAATGTGTTGCTGGGTGCTGAATACGACTCTGGCCCTGAATAACACACAACCTGTGGGGCATGCAGGTGCAGGAACATCCCAACCACACGATAAGCTCCATCACAGAAGCAAGAACTCTGAATTCTGGGGACACTAGGAGTGACATGGGGAGTGGGAGGGGTACTGAGTGAGTCAAGTCACAAGCATTTATTTCAAAGAAGTCTCACAGTGATTCAATGAGGTGTGTTGGATTATTCCAATTTAACAGGTAGGAAGCTGAGGCACATAAAGTTACATTCCTTCTCCAAGTTTATACAGCTAATCACATGCAAAGCTGGGATTCAAAATCAGGTCTGTCTGACTCTACTGTACTTGTCACAATTAAGTTGTCCATAAATACAGATTCTTTAAGAAATAATTTTTTCAAGTGACATTCTAACACTGAAAGATCAGAAGTCGGTCGACTTGCCTTTAGCTATTGGGCAATTTTTCCCAGCTACATTCCCCTCAGTTCTGATAAATTCCTTTCATACTATGGTAACTTCAAAAATCCCTTAAAATACGTGCTATAATTGGTGATGGGAAATAGGCGTAATGTTATAAAAGCTACCAAATATTGCTTCAATATGCTAACTTACGGATAACAGCAAATGCTGGTATAGAAAAGACCTCTACATTGTAAGTTCCTCCCCCGCCAAGAGCACTGGACAGATGTGCAGAACACATACATTTCCAAAAGTCTGAGGACAGGTAACCACTTGAGTGTTTACAAGGTGAAGACTTTGGCACTGAAAATGTGGTGGGGGAGAGATTTTTTTTACTCCAAGGGTGCAGGGATAGGGGTCTGATCCAGGTTTCATAGGTCCTGAGATTTAAATAATTTGTGGTGGTGGTGGTGGGGGGGAATCCTCTTTAAGAAAAACTATGAAAATCATAATCACTAACTTGTAGGGCCTCTCTGAGGGCCTCAGGAGGGCCTTGCAAATGAGGGGACTTGAAGCTTAGCCTTTAGTAGCTTCATGATAAGCCTCTTCTGAGCAGGCAAACTATATTGAATTATTACAAATGTTGAAAGATGCTGACACCTTGGAGAGCTACCTAACCTGTGGCTGCATGTAGACAGATAAAAAAAATTATTGCCTATTTCAAGTATTAATATGTAGCTGTTTTCATAAATACCCAATTATAACTAAGCCACAATGCATGTTTCAGAAGGCTATCTGAACAGCACCTTTGATACAGTAATTAATTGATACATTTTTTATACACTCATCCATTGAAATTTTAAAAATGTTAAATTTATTTTTTATCTTGATATGGACCTGTGCTTTTCACATTTATTCAAGAACATCATATTTTAATAGCAATTAGAGTAGCTAATTTAAAGGTTGAAAGATCAATTAAAGTTCAAATGAGAAGCCCTTTGCCTGCAGCATTATCAGGAGATTGTACATCCTCCTCAAATACAACATTTAAAAAGGTAAAAATATAATAATTTACATCTGTAGTGTATTTACAGTTGAAAATTACTTTCATGTGTACTAGCTCGTTTCATCATCAAAACAACCTAGAAAAGTAGGAATTATTAAGATGATGTCACAGGTGAAGAAACTGGGGCTCAGAGAAGTAATTGGATCAAGGGCAGTCTATCTAGTTATGCAGGACGCCAAAGTGCATATTCTGCTTCTGCTGTATCTCAACTGGCAAAAAAGTATTGTTGTCAAGGCTAGCACTCCCAAAACAGAAGTTGAACAGAGGCCAGAAGCCTAAGCCCCTTTGCCACTACACCTGCACAAACTGCCTGGAGAAATTGCCCAGGTCAGGTGTGACCAATGGTGTCTGCAACCTCCTTCCTCCTCCTCACCTGCATCATCACTTTTCTGAGCTTGTGTCAGTGTTCTGCTCATGAGAAGAGCAATAATCAATAATCAATCAAACCCTCCTCTTTTACACTTGGAAAGTCCAAAATATCTTAATCAGCAGAGATTAGCTGGACAATACAGGCTATACTCATTCATTCATTAGTTCTCTCTTTTATTTTTTCTGTTCATGAGCACAAGCTACCCCTCACAACATATGTGCAATCCAATTTCCTTTGACTTTTGCATCTTTTCACACTCCAAACATCTCAATTTGTTTCTCCCTATACATATGTAATATCTGTTTAGTCTCTGGTAGTCTGTTTTCTTTTCTCTGCAATGCCTTATATCATGATTAAAGAAAATGCCAAAGAGAGGGTAGCAATCAATGTTGACAACACCACTACCAGCAACAGATCTTATTGACCACTTACTATGTGTCAAACTCTGCACATGAATCATCTCATTTACTCTACACAACACTTGATAAGAAAGATATATTTAATTTCAGTTTCAAAGATGTGGAAATTCAGGCACAGTTAAGTAATTGTTCTAAGACACAGATCAGGGCAGTCTATCTAGTTATGCAGGACGCCAAAGTGCATATTCTGCTTCTGCTGTATCTCAACTGGCAAAAAAGTATTGTTGTCAAGGCTAGCACTCCCAAAACAGAAGTTGAACAGAGGCCAGAAGCCTCAGCCCCTTTGCCACTACACCTGCACAAACTGCCTGGAGAAATTGCCCAGGTCAGGTGTGACCAATGGTGTCTGCAACCTCCTTCCTCCTCCTCACCTGCATCATCACTTTTCTGAGCTTGTGTCAGTGTTCTGCTCATGAGAAGAGCAATAATCAATAATCAATCAAACCCTCCTCTTTTACACTTGGAAAGTCCAAAATATCTTAATCAGCAGAGATTAGCTGGACAATACAGGCTATACTCATTCATTCATTAGTTCTCTCTTTTATTTTTTCTGTTCATGAGCACAAGCTACCCCTCACAACATATGTGCAATCCAATTTCCTTTGACTTTTGCATCTTTTCACACTTCAAACATCTCAATTTTTTTCTCCCTATACATATGTAATATCTGTTTAGTCTCTGGTAGTGTGTTTTCTTTTCTCTGCAACGCCTTGTATCATGATTAAAGAAAATGCTAAAGAGAGGGTAGCAATAAATGTTGACAACACCACTACCAGCAACAGATCTTATTGACCACTTACTATGTGTCAAACTCTGCACATGAATCATCTCATTTACTCTACACAACACTTGATAAGAAAGATATATTTAATTTCAGTTTCAAAGATGTGGAAATTCAGGCACAGTTAAGTAATTGTTCTAAGACACAGATCACGTAAGTGGAAGCACCGCAAACCCAGGCATCTGGATCCATTAGTGAATTCTGTGTACCGAGCACTGCTATGGAGCCTAATAATTCAGTTTATTCATTTCTTGGGTGCAATGGATCACCTGGGGCTGTCTCGATCTTTTCTACAACTGTGTAATGTATTATAAAATATCATCTACTGCTCATCAGGCATTCAATAAACTGGTATTCAGCAAAAATGTAGTAAGGAATGAGGTAGTGGCAAGCGTTACGTGCTGCACTGGGTAGGGCAGCAGATAAGCTGCACGCTGCCTTCACTGTGCCTGTAGTCTAGCTGGCTGAGAGGTGGAAAATGACTGCATTAAAAATATTAATAGCATCTGATAGAAGTCAGCATAGGGCACTGCCTGTCTCTTTCATATTTCAAAGAGATACCAATGTAATAGATGTGAAAATTGAAATGCTTTGAGGTGTTGGGGAGTCAGGAGGTGAAAAGATGAAACATTTACATCCCAACGATGAATATACAAAGGAAGTGGCTCCCATGCAGCTAAATTGTGAGCTCTGTAGAACCATGGAATGAAGAAAGAGGAGTTGATGGAGTACAGAATTCAACAAGAACACCCTTGTTGGATGTGAAAACTTCTGCGAAATCTAGCATCCAATTGACTAAAGAAAGAAGGGAAGTATTTCTTCAAAACTCATCAATAATACTCACATATTTGGGGAAGCAGCCTTGTGGGAAACACTTCTTAATTCAATCATTGTTTTATTCACTTAATACAGTGTCACTGAATGTTTAAATACTAGGGTAGATACTGTGGGGGGAAAAACACAAGTCCTCCATGGATCGAGGAACTTACAGTCTANAGAAGGGAAGTATTTCTTCAAAACTCATCAATAATACTCACATATTTGGGGAAGCAGCCTTGTGGGAAACACTTCTTAATTCAATCATTGTTTTATTCACTTAATACAGTGTCACTGAATGTTTAAATACTAGGGTAGATACTGTGGGGGGAAAAACACAAGTCCTCCATGGATCGAGGAACTTACAGTCTAGCAGGAGAGATGTAAGACACGCCACATACAACCCTAAGACTATGTCAAAAAATGTCAAGCTTACCAAACTCCAGTTACTCTGAATATTTTTTAAAAAAACATCTCATTGTCTTTTGACTTCCGGCACCTAACTGGGGGCTTGCTTCACAGTATGTTTTCTATAATATACTGGCCTAATTAGATAATGATAATACATTTGTTACTATTCTGAAAACTCTGAAGAGGACTCTGAGGGGAGGGTCCTAAGAAAAAGTCAATTTATATGAAATTTTGATTGGATTTGAAATGCCTTAACTGAGTTCTGAATAAAAGTAAAATCAACCAAGTGTACTGGGTGGCTCCTGGACCACACTGTGCCTGAAGCCTCCTTGGAAATGAAACTTAGACAGGTCTAAAGATGATCAGAAAAGAGGGCTGTCTAACTTGGAAAAAAAATGACCTTCTGTGGTTGTTAGCAGTTTCTTGCACTTGGTGAGCAGGTAAGGACAAAGCTGGGGCCTTTAGAACAGTGGGAAGAGCCACAAGGGCATAAAAACCCATGTGAGAATGGAAAGGGAGGTCCCTGAAGAACCCACTGTCATCGGTCTGGTCAAAATGTATCACTGGGGATGGTAGCCTTCACTGGAAACTGGCACCTCCATGGATCGCTGGGTCTTTTCCTCTGGGTAGCATCAGTGTTTTTCAAACTGTATCTTTTCCCTACATTAAGAAAACTCATCTGATTTCCCCACACTCCTATGTTTATTCCCATTGATCACATCACAGTCCTGTTGTGACAATTGTGCACCTGCCTGTATATTCAGTCACACAAGGCAATACATTCTCCTTGCCAAAACCAAAATGAGTTGAGCTTCTTGTCATTTGAGACTAAAAGAGGGTCTCCAGTGAGCAAAAGAGAGCCAGGGACCTCCTGAGTGAGAGAAGTGTGTATGATGAGGCACAGACTGTGAAGAGCATCATATGTTGAAAAGAAGTCGTAGCACTATAGTTGGGTGTATGGGTTCTGGAGGAAGACTGTCTAGGTCTGAATATCAGCTCTGCAACTCACTAGCTGTTATTTAACCTCTCTGTTTTCTGAATTTCATAGCTATAAAATGAAAGTAAAAATACCACCCACATCATAGATTTTCTCTGAGTATTAAATGAAGTAATATAGGTAAAATGTGTATTTACTATAGCACCCAGCACATAGTAAATGCTATATAAGGGCTAGTCATTGTTAATTAATCCTGGTAACATCTAAGATGGGAGAGAGGTAAAAATGAATTATATTTCATTCTAAAGAAAATGGGAAATTGTATTATTTTACTAGAGTAGCTCTAGCAAATTACCACAAAATTCTGTGGCTTAAAACAATAGAAATTTATTCTCTCACAGTTCTGGAGGTCAGAAGTCTGCTGAAGGTGTTGGCAGGGCTGGTTCTTTCAAGGGAGAACTGATGGAGAAACTGCCCATGTCACTTTCCTAGCTTCTGGTGGCTGCCGGTAATCCTTGTAGATGCATCGCTCCAATCTCTACTTCAGTCTTTATATGGTGGTTGCTTTGTTTGTTTCCCCCTCTGTCTCTGGGTTTCTTTGTGTTCTCTTCTTTTCTTATAAGGACACTAGTCATATTGAATTCAGATGAAACCAGTATGAATTCATCTTAACTCGAGTGCGTTTGTGAAGACACTATTTCCAAATAAGATCACATTCTGAGGTTCAGGTGGACATGAATTTGGGGGGACACTATTCAACCAAGTATAGAAGTCAAAAAGATTAAATAAAAGCTATACATGACAAACCCACTGCTGATATCATCTTGAATGTGGAAAAGCTTCTTTTCCCTTAAGATAAGAATAAGACAAGGATAACCACTCACACACAGCTATTTAACACAGTATTGGAAGTTCTATCCAGAGCAATCAGGCCAGAGAAAGAAATAAAGGGCACCCAGACTGGAAAAGATGAAGTCAAACTGTCCCTGTTTGTAGATGACATGATCCTATATATAGAAAAACCTAAAGACTCCACAAAAAAACTTTTAGAGCTGATAAACAATTTCAGTAAAGTAGCAGGATACAAAATCAACACACAAAAATTAGTAGTAGCGTTTTTATACTCCAACAATGAACTTTCAGGAAGAGAAACCAAGAAAGCAAGCTCATTTACAACAGTCACCAAATAAATAAATGAATGAATGAATGAATAAATAAATAAGTCACCAAATAAATAAATGAATGAATGAATGAATGAATAAATAAATAGATGAAATATGTGGGAATCAATTTAACCAAGGAGGTGAAAGATCTCTACAATGATAACTACAAATCACTACTGAAAGAAATTAAAGAGGACACCAAAAGATAGAAAGACATTCCATGCTCTTAGATTGGAAAAACCAACATTGTGAAATGTCCATATTACCCAAAGCAATCTACAGATTCAGTACAATCCCCATCAAAATACTAGTGACATTCTTCACAGAAACAGAAAAAACAATCCTAACATT
>NW_007734232.1:24389-25889 GCF_000696425.1 Galeopterus variegatus | reverse complement strand
ACACTTAAATATAAGACCTGAAAATGTAAAACTCCTAAAAGAAAACAAAGGGGAAACACTTCAGGAAGTAGAACCAGGAAAAGGCTTTATGAATAATGCCCTAAAAGCACAGAAACAAAAGAAAAAATAAACAAATGGTATTATGTGAAACTAAAAAACTTCTGTGCAGGGAAAGAAACAATTAACAGAGTGAAAAGACAACATACAGAATGGGAGAAAATATTTACAAACTATGCACCTGACAAGGGATTAATATCTAGAATACACAAGGAACTCAAACAACTCAACAGTAAAAAAACAAGTAACTCAATTAAAAAATGGACAAAGTAGCTGAATAGGAATTTTTCAAAGGAAGATATACAAATGACCATTGGACACGTGAAAAAAGGTCAACATCACTAAGCATCAGGGAAATGCAAATCAAAACCACATTCAGACAGCATCTCACCCTATTTAGACTGGCTATTATCACAAAGACAGAGAATAACAAATGCTGGTGAGGATGTGGAGAAAGAGGAACCCTCCTACACTGTTTACTGGACTATAAAGTAGTAGTATGGAGGTTCCTCAAACAACTACAGGTAGAACTACCACATGATCCAGCAATCCCACTACTGGGTATATACCCAAAGGACTGGAAATCATCATGTTGAAGGGATACCTGCACTCCCATGTTTATCACACTCTATTTACAAGAGCTAAGAGTTGGAACCAACCTAAATGCCCATCAATGGACATCTGGGTAAGGGAAATGTGGTATATATACACAATGGAATACTACTCAGTCATAAAAATGAATGAAATTTGGCCATTTGCAGCAACATGGATAAACTCAGAGAAAATCATGCTACATGAAATAAACAAGGCACAGAAAAANAATGATAACTACAAATCACTACTGAAAGAAATTAAAGAGGACACCAAAAGATAGAAAGACACTCCATGCTCTTAGATTGGAAAAACCAACATTGTGAAATGTCCATATTACCCAAAGCAATCTACAGATTCAGTGCAATCCCCATCAAAATACTAGTGACATTCTTCACAGAAACAGAAAAAACAATCCTAACATTCATAAGGAACAACAAAAGATTACGAAAATCCAAAGCAATCCTGAGCCAAAAAAAAAAAAAAAAACGAAGCTAGAGGCAGTACACTACCTGACTTCAAAGTATAATACAAAGCTGTAGTGATGAAAACAGCATGGTACTGACATTAAAAACAGACACTTGGACAAAAGAAATGGAGTAGAGAACCCAGAAATCAACCCACGTAATTACAGCTAACTGATCTTCAACAAAGGCACCAAAAACATACATTGAGGGAAAAGACTACCTCCCCAATAAATGGTGCTGGGAAAACTGGACATCCATATGCAGAAAAATGAAACTAGACCCACATCTCTTGCCATATACTGAAATCAACTTGAAATGGATTAAACACTTAAATATAAGACCTGAAAATGTAAAACTCCTAAAAGAAAACAAAGGGGAAACACTT
>NW_007734232.1:19998-22868 GCF_000696425.1 Galeopterus variegatus | reverse complement strand
CAGCAACATGGATAAACTCAGAGAAAATCATGCTACATGAAATAAACAAGGCACAGAAAAAGAAATACCCACTTAACCGATTCACAAGCTCACTTATGTTCTCACTCATAAGTGGGAACTAAAAAAATAAACAAATAAATAGTAGGAGATAAAAATAATAAACACATAAATTAAAAAAGAAAAGTAAGCCAATCACAATAATACATTGAATTTTCAAAAGGAGAGAACAGAACTGAGGTTACCAGAGGTGGGAAAGAGGGAAGAGGATGGAGGGGGGTTAAGGGAGGAATTGGTAAAGGGCCATGAAATTTGATTACACTGTATAATGCTGAATATACTAATTATCCTGATTTGAGCATCACATTTGCACACAGGTATTTATTCAAAGCTGTATCCTACAGATATGTACATTTAATTATGTTTTAATAATAAAAAAGTCAAAAGATTATAAAAAAAAAGCAAAAAGAAAAATTCTAGAATGGTTTTGTACCAAGATTTCTCTGAAAGTGTTTTTAACTTATTTCTCTTCTTTTAGGGCCAATCCATTTTGGATGTGGTTTATGCAAAATAGAAGATGTTGAATTCTGGTGAATGGACTCATACTCAAATCCAGCTAATATAAGCTATTTTGGGTGTGGATCATTTAAAAAATACATATTTTATTTTTCTCTTGCTCTATTCTACTGTCATTTTTGAAGTGTGTCTCCAACTGTAAAAAAGATCAGAGACAACTTGATCATATTTAGATTTTAGAAGAATCATTCTGGCTGCAGTATAGAAATAAATTGCAGGAAGTTAGGAGCTATTACTGTGACATGGGTGAACAAGTGATACTATTCTCTAAGATAGGAAATACTGGAGGGACAAAAGTTTGGGGGAAGGAAAGATCATTGCTTGTTGAGTGAGTAAAGGATGAAATAGTTATTTCACCCTATGACAGGTTTCTTTTTGCCTTGTGAGAAAGTTCTCAGCCTCTATCTCAACTTTGCAGACTCCAACTGCTAATCAAGAGTAGATTCAATATTTTTAAAAGATCAATTTAGAATTTTTGGATTTTCATGAATAATTTAGAGTGTGGCATTTCATTACATTGCCCCCACTTAACTGATTCACAAGCTCATCCTTCTGAGGGAGGCTCTGTACACGCTAAACATTCTGCTAACTGGTTCTTCCTAGTCCGTCAGTTGTGTCCTATCTTTACCAAGAGTAATGTTTGTTTCCAAGTCTGTTTGTGTTACTTGTATTTGCTGTTGCTACAGCCACATTTAATTGAATATAGTTTAAACAACAAAATGTGAATGTGAAAAGAATGCTATGGAAACACTCTTCTGTTTCATTCTAAAAAAGTTGCTTTCAAATGAGGTGTAGCAAGGCATTTGCAACAGATTAGGAAAAAAAAAAAAAGAAAAATTCTAGAATGATTTTGCATGAAGTTTGCTCTAAAAGTATCTTTAAATTATTTCTCCTTTTTTATGGCCAATCCATTTTTGGTCTGGTTTATGCAAAATAGAAGATGTGGAATGCTCAAATCCAACTAACATAAGCCATTTTAGGGATGGATCATTAAAAGAAATACATAATTTATTTTCCCCCTCCTTTATTCTACTGCCACTTTTGAAATGTGCCTTCAATTTTATGAAAGCAACAGAGCATGCGTTCCCTTCAGCATTTTATAGTTGGGCTGTACTAGGTTTCCAATTCCAATTTCTTTAGTCAAAATACCCTGCACAGACTTATGAGATGAAAATCCCCCATGTGGCTCATCAGCTGCTCATCAACTTCTTCAGTCTGGATCAAAGGAATTGAGGTCCGTAATGGTGGTTGATTTCTTCTTTCTGAACTGCCTCTAGAAATGTTAATTGTATGAAAATGAGTACAGGGTGATGGCCTCTCTTTGAATCAGGGGGATTATTTAAAATTAGTAATGCTTATGGATGCCAAATCTGAATAAGAACACAGGTAACAAAAACTGTAATTACTAGAATCAGAGTATCTTCTGCTGTAAAAATCAGGATATGGCTCAGTTGGTCCAATGGTTCAAGGATCAAATCAACTATGGCCCCCAATTTTCATCTGTTCAGGCCCAGTATGCCAGCCCATGGGCCAGGTGCTTCATATATACAGCTTGGTTTTCTCACAGCAACCTTGAGATTTAGAATTATTATCTTTGACAGATGAACCATATGAAGTTCAGAGAGTTCAAATGGTATATCCAAGGTCACCCAGATAAGGAGTTAGAACTAGGAATCAAATCCAGTTTTGTTCTTCTTCAAAGCCTTCTCTCATTCCACCATGCCAGAAAATGCAAATAATGTGCTGGAAAGATCACAAAGAACCAGGCAGCCAGATGGAATGCAAGAGTTGGCGTTCCACCCACATGGGGTAAACATAGTGCTTTGAGTGAAGTCAGCTGTTACAGGAAGATCAAAGGCCATTAACACTGGGACTCTGCTCACTGCTCAAAACCTTTCTGGCACTCAGAGGGAAACATGGTGCTAACCTTGATCCAAGGCAGAATGTGAAAAACCTATTTTAACTAAAAATTTCTAAGTAGTAAGTTAAAAGAAAAAGCTTACAACTGGAAACATTAAAGGAAACTTCCTAAAGTGGGAACATCTGAGCATCAGGTTGGGGTGTTGGTGAGATTTCACAGAAATAGCCCTAATATTTGTAGAGTTCTTTACAGTTGAAATAACACTTTTTCAGGCATTTGAGAGACTATTTGTCTCTCAAAACACCCCATGGATTAGGGTAGGAATTATCATTTCTAATTGAGAGATGAGGAAACACACACAAAGTGGTTGGACATGTTGCTCAGAGTCACACCAGCAAGTTAGAAATAGAAATGGGACAAGCATGTGGGTCAGTAA
>NW_007734232.1:0-19723 GCF_000696425.1 Galeopterus variegatus | reverse complement strand
ACCGAGGGTTGCGATCCCGTGGCCGGTCCCGGTCCGGTACGGGCGTGACACTGAGGGTTGCTATCCATTGCTGGTCACGAAAAAAGACAAAAAGGAAAAAACAAAAAAACAAAAAAAACATTTAAAAAAAAATTAGAAACAATTGAAATTAATTTTAATAGATATTCTAGTTAACCAAACATGCCCCAAATATCATTTTGATGGGTAATCAATGTGCAATCAGTATGTAAAAGTTATTAATAAGATATTTTGCATGCCTTTGGTTCTGTCTTCACAATTTGGTATGTAAATTACACTCACAGCACATCTCATTTTAGAACAGGAATGTGATAGGTGCTCAGTATTTGCATGGGGTTATTGGCTACCATGTTGGACAGAGCAGAGATTTTCTTACTTCTAGCCCAGTATCTTTCTGCTCTATTAACCTACCTCATAAATAAAGACAGAGATGGGAGTAGAGCATCCTATGCAAAGGGAGCAATAGGAGCATGCCATTTAAGGTCCTGGCAGGACATGGGACCTCAAAAGAGATAGTGAAAGAGAGTTTAAGGAGAGTTAAGGTACCCCACAATGGATGATAAAGCACCCCCAAGGCCTGGAAGGGTGCACAGCCACAAACAACCCTGGGACCTGGCAAACCCTGTAGTATAAGGGAGGGCTGCCTGATAGGAGATATGGCCTTTGCTAGAGAAATGCAGCCACTGCCAATCCACAACCCAGCAGGGTAGGAGAAAGGGAGATAAATACATTGACTTCATCATCCTCTTGCCCTCTGGTCCCCTTCCAGTGCCTCCCGTTGGCCAAACCCAACCAGAAGTTAGAGGATAATAATCCTGTTAATGCAGTTCATAAAGGTCAGCCTCCTGGGGCAGAGTGAAAGGCAAAGAAGGATGGAGACTGGATCTGGAGGGCAAACAGGGAATGACCAGCAAAGAATCAAAGGCACAGAACTGCGGGGCACGTTTGCTGGTCTGGGTGGAGTGTTGGGATACAGGAGGGAGATAGCAAGTGACACGCTTGAGCAGTAGAGCTGGAGCCAGGTAGTGAATGGGCCATGATGCACGGTAAATGAGATTGGTCTGTGTTCTATGGGCAGTAGCAATGCGGGGGCTTTAGCAGGAGGTCTTATATAATCAAAATTGGGCACCAAGAAGCATAATATTCTGTGCTGGGATTTTGAGGTTTGAGTTAGTTACACACCTCACCTCTCAAGTGAGCCACTTGAGAAACAGGTATGAATCGAAACAGATACTTTATTACTGGCAAAGGAATAGGGACTTGGCTGGGAAGTGAGCGGACGTTGGCTTACTATTCCTTCTTTCTGCAATAGCCACAGTTCCCCAGCCAGAGGCAGAACAGCTGAGCCACTGCAGGGCTCACTGCATGGGTGGGCTCCCTTCAGGGAGGAGAGGAGTCCCATGCTCACCCCACAGCAAGACCTGGGCAATGAATGCATAATGACTCCTGGCACATGAATCCTACTGTCTGGAGAAGTAAGGATCATTGGACGCCTGTCTCACCATCTCGACATTAAGATGGAGAGGGACAAAAATAGGTAGGAGAAAGCAGTGGCTTTGTCTTCATGCCTCACACATTTCTATAAAGCCCAACATGTTTGTAGAGTTTCTGTTTCATAGATCATAAGGAAAATGAAAAAAAGGAAAATTCAGTTTCTTTTTTCAAGAAGAATTTTAGGGTGGAGTGACTCCAGGTGGCTAGATCAGTGGTTAGCACCAATTAGAATTCTATTTTGTGGGAGGGCTTAACCATCCAGTACTAGTAAAGGAAATATAGGGGCAGTTAGTACATAGTGGTGGAGACAGCGTCAACAGAAATCCGTACCACAGTTGACTGGATGGATCAGGTACAGGGATGTGCCATAGACGAAGAGGGGGACTTTGGTGGTGGCAGGGGTGGTGGTGAGAGGAATATGGACAGGCTGAGATGGGGATGCCTGTGGGACACACAGATGAAGCTTCCCAAAAGGATGTTGGTGATGGGCATCTGGAGCTCAGATGCCCGTCACCAACATGGTGTTAGAGATACTGACATGGGAACAATCCAGAAGTGATGGTTGAAGTCATGGTGAATCACCAAAGAAGCCGAGAGAGGAGGAAAAAGAAGAGGTCAAGGAGAGGCCCTTGAAGAATGCCTGCATTTAAGGGTTAGGAGGAGGAAGTGGGATACGTGGACGAAACACAGTAATCTGAAAGACAAGAAGGAAAACTAACAGCCTCGTCATGAAATTAAGGGAAGAGAGCGCTTCAGGAAAGGGGCTGTGGGGATGAGTCAGCAGTGCCCAGTGCTGCAGGGATCAGGAGGAGGGGAGGCTGTTCGTGGGTGATTAGAACGGTGTGTTTTAGTCCGCTTTGTGTTGCTATAACAGAAATACCTGAGACTGGGTAATTTATAAAAAAAAAGAGGTTTATTTGGCTTACGATTCTGGGACAGCTGCATCTGGCACGGGACTCAGGGGTGTTTTAGTCCGCTTTGTGTTGCTATAACAGAAATACCTGAGACTGGGTAATTTATAAAAAAAAGAGGTTTATTTGGCTTACGATTCTGGGACAGCTGCATCTGGCACGGGACTCAGGCTGCTTCTACTCATGGCAGAAAGTGGCAGGCAGCCGGTGGGTACGAGCAGATCACATGGCGAGAGAAAGCAAGAGAGAGGAAGCAAGAGAGAGACCAGGGAGCAAGGAGGTGCCAGGGTCTTTTTAAGCAATGAGCTCTCACGGGAACTAATAGAGCGAGAACTCACTCATTAATCCCCCCTCCCCCAGGGAGAGCATTAATCCATTCATGAGGGATCTGCCCCCATGACTCAGTCAGTTTCCAACACTGCCACATGGGAGACCGAATTTCCACATGAGTTTTGGAGGGGACAACACATCCAAACTCCATCAGGGGCAACAGAGAGAAAATTCTGGAGTGGAGGACTACTGGGCACTTGGCATTCATCTCTGGGAATTGCCCACCCCTCAGTCAGGGGAGGGACCCCAGTAGCTGTATTTCTGTTGTATGACACTGCCTCTCATGACAGGGCTTGGGCTGGACTCCAAACTAAAGCCTGGCCAGTTGGATTTCAGTTTCTGTACTTTTAGTTTGGGCCGGACAGCATTTTTTCATTCTGGACTCTTCTCCAGATCAAAGTAGATATAAACTTTTAAGAGTTTGTGCCACAACTGTTTTCCATTATGTAGTCTGAATAACAGAGAAAGTTGGTTCGGAGAGAAGAAGAGAACAGAGTGGACGGATACAGAGAAAGAATCAAAGATGGACAGAAAGCTCCCTGGATTTCTGGTGGTTCTTGATTTTCTGGGTCCAGTCCCTTCCTCAGCCCTGCATTATTTCTCCCTGTAAGAATTTTTTGATATTCCTTTGCAACCTTACAATAAACTTCCCTAGTTTCTTAAGTGAGCAGGAAGTGGTTATTATTTGTAAACAGATCTAATAAAGTTATAGTTGTGTGGAAAAGTCTAGAGTATAAAGATGTTCTGCATATATGGAGCCGCTAGTTACATGTGGCTATTCATATTTAAATTTAAAATTAAAAAATTAAAAACGTAATTCTGAAGTCACACTGACCACATTTCGCGTGCTGCTCAATAGTCGTTGGTGGTTAGTGGCTTTTAGATAACACAGATATAAAACCTTTCCCTCACAGGAAGTTCTACTGGACAGTGCAGCTGTGCAGCATTACAGATTGGGGAAATATGGTGATTAGAATAACATTTTACATTTTCCATCAAGAATATCTGAAAGAAATGAAAGTGAAACTATGAAAAGAAATTAAATGAAACTATGAAAAATATGGAACATAGAATCGAAGTTTGCAGGAGTGAGATGGAAGAAGATGGCTCTAGGAGAAATTTGTTTTTAAAAAGTTGGTTTAGGGCCGGCCCGGTGGCGCACTGCTACAGTGCGCCGCTTGGGAGCGTGGCGGCGCTCCCTCCGAGGGTTCGGATCCCACATACAGACCGGTTCCCGCTCACTGGCTGAGCGAGGTGCGGGTGCAGCACCGAGGGTTGCGATCCGTTGCCGGACATGGAAAAAAAAGACAAAAAAAAAAAAAAAGAAAAAGAAAAAAGACAAAAAAAGGAAAAAAAATAAAAATAAAAAAAAAGTTGGTTCAGGCAACACTCTATCCAGGCTGAAGTCATTTATGTAAAGGGATAATAGAAGATGAAGTTGGATTGATAGATAAAGGAAGTTAAATGAAGTCCTTAACTGTTAAGGAGGGATTGGACTCTGGGTTTGGAGGACAAAAACCCTGGAAATCATATTACAAGAGGAGAGTATTTCCAAAATTTATTTATTCAAAAATGTTTTTGGGTGAAAGAATATTTGGAAGACTTTATTAATAGTATCCATTATATGTTTATTGTCTGTGTTTTTCTTTTCAGCTTGAGTTTTCTCCTTCTTGGTCCACAGCTACCATAAAGAACACAAATTAAACATATCTGCAATCTCAAAGAGTTTAGAGTGCAGAAGCAAAAATGAGTCAAGGGCATAGCAGAATGTAGAAAGAGATTAATTCCGTAAAGAAATGTGCAAATGAAACTCTCATGGAGGTTTCAGCTGCGGGGATCAGAGAGGGTCTCTGTGGAGGAGGTGGCATCTGAGCTGAGCTTTGAATGGTAGAAAAGGTTGTGGGATGAAAGGAAGGTAACACCAAGTAGAGAGAAAATCATAAGCAGAGGCATGAGGTAATAAAGTAAGAAGAATTTGTAGGAAACAACGAATATTGCAGTATAAACTAAAGGACATAAAATTTGTTAATAACAGATATTGCTGAACATGATAGGTGGTCTGTGGGTGGCTTGAGTGTAAGAGATAGAGAATAGCAGAAAAATGACTTGATAGTAGGAGGCCGAAAACGTTTTTGGAATATAATAAGACCCACCTACTTGAAATAATAAAACAAATAATCCGAGTTTCTGCCACTTCCAGGTCAACCTTGATTTTTTCTTGAATCATGAATGAATGATTGAATGAATGACAAACCTCTGCCTTACTAGTTAACAGTATCTATAGCTTTAAATAAATCTTCTAGAAGTTATAAGGCACCAACATGAATCAAACCAATGAATTCAGAACTCAGGAAACCAACGTTCTCATTCAATCTACTGGTCTGAACCACTAGCTTACACCAATATTGTCTAACAAAGATATTTAAGTTAAACGGGATTGCTTTAATACAGCTAAAACATCTGTTGCACTTAAAAATAATCTTCCTGCTGCTGCAACATATGGTATCATCAGAAAATGTATTCCAGTGCTCCCAGAGCTTCTGAGACACCTCGAAATGCCATGATTACCATAAGGAGGTTTATGCAATTCTCAAAGCTGAAAGAAAAAACAATTAATTCATTTTAATATTTAAAATAAATGTGGGCCATTTGGAAAATTTGGGAGGAGAAGTGGGATTACAAAAACTACAATAACTAGAATGTAACTCCCCAAAGACAGATGTTCCAAGATGTAGCTGCTAGATGGAAAATTTCCCTAGTGGGTCTGCTTAAGACATGTGCTCAGCTTGTCCCAGTCTCTCCCGACCAAACTTTTCGTGGGTGTCATGATGGGCACATGTCTCTTTATTTTACACAGAGAGTTATTACAACATTCATGTAGGTAGGAGTGAAGCCAGGAGCCAAAGTTCGAATTCAATATAACTCAGTTAAAAAAACATTAATCAGAAGATCTTGCATTCTAGCCACAGTGCTAGGTAAATATCAGAGAATCAGATGAATGAGTTAGTCTTTCACGGTTGTGGAGGAAGAGAAATACAGATTAGCAAATGTCATAAACTATGACACCTTCTGTAATAGAGTTAACTTTCATGGCATGCTGGGAGGACAGAAAAAGCATTTCAACTCTATCTGGGAGGGAAAAGCAAGCCTCATGGAGGGAGGGATGCTGGAGCCAAAGAGGCGAGACACATCAGGAGGGAGGTAGACTTTCCAGGCTGAAAGAACCACATGGCAGAGGGTGGTGAAATAGCAAGCAGTTCAGGGAGCTGATGGTCATTTACTGCAGGGTGAGTTGAGGGTGTGGGGAAGAATCTGGAGAGAGAGGACAGGGGCTAGGTCCTGGAAGACTTGTTGGACTATGCATGGGGGTTTGGATTTTATCTTGGAGGGAATGTGGCCAGTGGATGGTTTTCCTGCAGAGATGAGTAACACCAATTTCATTATTATTGCTGCATCCCTTCTAATATGCCTTGAGCATTTACTCCGCCTTGAACTGAGAACTGTTCATCCTTAATCTCCACCACAACCCTTGGAGTAAGGTATAATCATTATGCTCATCTTACATTCAAAAAATCAAGGTCCCCAGATGGGAGAAGTTTGCTTAATTTCCCATAGCCAGGAAGTGCAGGAAGTGGTATAGGAACACAGATCTTCCAGAAAATGAAGGGTTTGCTCTTAAGCACTACCCTATTCTGGTTCTGAAACCAGACCAGGCTTTTGGGATGAAGAACAGTTTGGAGAAAGAGAAGCTGGAGATCAGGATACCAGATAGGAGATGATTAGTATGCTCCATGCTAGTTGCAATTGGTGATGAAATAAAATTTTAAAAGGAGACAAAGTTCATGCTTTCCCAAAGACAAGGGGCAACCTGTGCTCAATCTCTTGCAGCCAATCATCTAAATTAAAAATGTCAGCATTTGGGCTCATTCAATAGTTTCTGCTCAGCATTGTGCCAGCTACTATGGGAGGGAAGTGAGATAGACGTAAAGTTAAGAGTCACCTTCAAGGAGCTTAATTAGAAGAGACATTGAGCAAAGGTTTTTAAAATTTTGTGGCCTCTCCTGCCTGCTTGCTCTTGACCTCAAGAACCATGCATGTAATTGCAGGTTATCCAAGGAAAAAGCTTATTTCCCAGGACTTTTAGAATCTCATTATGTAATGGGATCCACCAAGCAAGAGGAAGCAAGGTACATGTGCCACTTACCCTCTAGCTACTGCTTGACAATTTTTCTTTGGAAAAATAATTAGTAAATACCATTAAATATTGATGATCTCAATATTTAGTCATCATATATTCCACATTGGGTTTTAGGCAGTGCTAGAAGGGATATATAGAGGAATGAGTCATGGGACATCCTTCAGGGTCTCACAGTTTACCCTAACAAACAGGCATGTGATGATTGAGATCCAGTGTGGCATGCTATAATAGAGGTCTGGAATAGATTTTCTTCACTTTGGTGTACACAGTACTTTGAGCAATGCCTGATAAATAGTCTCCACATTGGGTTTTAGGCAGTGCTAGAAGGGATATATAGAGGAATGAATCATGGGACATCCTTCAGGGTCTCACAGTTTACCCTAACAAACAGGCATGTGATGATTGAGATCCAGTGTGGCATGCTATAATAGAGATCTGGAATAGATTTTCTTCACTTTGGTGTACACAGTACTTTGAGCAATGCCTGATAAATAGTTAACACTCAATAAATGTACAGTTTTCATTGAATAGAAAATAGTAGTGTCCCACTGAAGAAGTGCACAATTTGCTGGAGGGTATCAGAGAAAACCTGCTGCCCAGCATTGCTGTCCTTCAACAGATCACATATGTCTTGTCATCAATATCTTTGTTAATTACTTTCTTTCTTCTATTCCAATAACTAAAATTTTACTTATCTTCCAGGCCAAATCCAGAGTAAAGACTGAGTCTTATTTATCTCTGTGTCTACAGCATGAATGTGTGGATGGATAGATGAATAAGTGAATGAATGGTCACGGGAATGCTCATAATTTTTCCCCCAAATTATGTTCTTTCTTCCTTCAAGATGCTTGCATGTGTTTTTGCCCTTTATAGGGTACTCTTCTGTGCTTCTCCACTGAACTAAATTCTATTAACATGTCAGATAGCATTTCTCCTGGGTATCCTTCTATAAGCCTCTAGATTAGGTATGTCCCACACACTATTGCCACAACTATCTATACAGTCATTTGTCTCCTTTTATACCCGGTAAACTCTGTAAGGACAGAAACTGATTATCAGCATTTATATTCCCAATACCCAGCAGGGCTCCCAGCACATAATGTACTCTCAATAAATAAATTCATGGTTGAACAAATTAAGTCACATAAATAATTCCTTTGTATCCTATCATGAGATAAACCCAGTGCTTAGAAAATACCACAAAATTGATCATTGCTGTGGAATAGGGCCTTTTTGATTCTGCACTTTTAATGCCGAAAAAAAAAATCCATTAGTCACCTTTGGGATAATTATCCTAGGAAAAAGCATCTGCTGTCACTTAGGGTCTTACAGTGTCTCCTTCACAAAGTATATAACTTTTAATAGTTACAGCATTATAATTAGCTCCAATAAGAGGTAAATGGGGATGAATTAGTCAAAGACACAGGATATTTTAAAGGATACGGATGGAGCTTAGTGATGTGTTCTGGTTGCTATGTACCTAAAGAGAACCACCATCCTGCTTTACCTCCATATAAATAACCCTAAGTTACTTCAACTTAGACAAGCCAATCTATAATGTATTCTTAAATGAGCTTTCTTGAAACTGAGCTATATTGCTGACTCACATAAATCATTATGCACAATAATCCTAATAGAAACTCTTCACTGATTTGCAAGCCTATTGCTCACAATATTTTTAGCCATTAAGGATAATTTTCAGGAAAGGTGTTATTATCTCCATCTATAGATGGAGAAACTAAGACACAGAACTTGCTCAAGCTCACTAAAATAGTCACTAAGCAAAGATTTCAAATCCAGGGTGGTCTTGTTTGAAAGTCTGCATCTTCTATCTAGACAACACTGTCCATCTACCACTGAGGAAGTTCTCAGGGATAATTGAAACCTGAAGCAGAGATCAAGTGTCAATGGAAAGTAACTTTATCATCGAATGATATAAAGCTGGCTATCTCAGATATTACCCCTGGGGGAAGAAGGGGTGGTCAGTATGCCAGAAATACTTTATCATAGTTGTGAACATAGCACTATAAGATGCCTACAGCAGATTTTACTTAATCCTCAGAACAAAGAACTTTTCACCAAAACATTGTCTTTTCTTGTATTTCATCCATGAAAATAATACTGACATAATTTTGTATTGTTTTATACATGTTATCTCATTTGAGGCAAATGCAGTGCTGAAGAGAGAGATATGGCCCACGTATGAACAAGGAACCTGGGGCTGGGAGGCAGGTGACTTAGGTGGGTCAACTAGGAAGACAGCCACTGCACAAACTCTAGTGGCCTTTTCACTACATTCTGGTTGTCACTTGTTCTCACCTCTGTTTATTATTATTTTCTTTCTTCTTCTACCAACTTAAAAGAAAAAAGGTTAGGGAGGAAGGTAGAAGACCCTCCATATGTTAGATTACTAGATCCTTCCACCAAGTTAGATTACTAGACCATGGTGATTCCAAGATACCCAACTTAAAGGATGGGAAAAGAAAAAAAGTTTTATGGATATGATAAGGCAATAATTTTCAGTGTCTCCAATATTTTATAAACACTAAATAAAAGGCATTCCAGACAACTCGCCCACAGTTGCAGTTCTTGTTGTGATAGAACATCAAGAATAGTTGAATAAATTATTAACATGGCAGCATTCTCTGAATTGGCACAGATTCCATGGAAAGAGTGACGTGCCAGTCTGGAAGCTGCTCTGTTTTGCACAGCAACATAATACACAGTCTTGGGAGATACTCATGTTTCTTGTATAAGGTGCTTTCTTCCTTAAAGTTATTTTAAAAAAATTATTCCAAGAGCTATTCAGAAAAACAATAAAACTGTAAGTGAGGTTCCATAATTGTCTTAGACATTAACTTAGAAATTCTCTGTTCTAAATCCTGCGAAGTCAGCGTAGAAGCTGGAAATTCAGTAGTCTCCTCTGTGCCCCTGGTGATAACTTGTGGCAGTGAGCATTGAGTCTTGGCAAGTTGTACCCTACCTGTCCACCTCATCCATTATACACAGACCTGGCTTCACTTACTTCAGAGATCCGTGTTTTCCTGGTGATTTCATCAAATTTATCAAGAAGAAAATGTTGGATCTTTCACTGCTACTTTCTTCATAATTTCTCAAACCATTATTGAATAAAGCTTAAAGTAACAAGTGTTATAATATACAAGACGTAACTTTAAGAAAAAAAGCCTAGTATAGTAGGACTAATATATCTATTGAGCACAGAATTCCCAAGAGCATATAAACTCAGGAAACTATATGTTGATTTTAAAACTAATTTCCAACACATTCCTGATATTTCCCTTTGAAAACTGCTTTTAGAAGCAAAGTATACATGGATTTTGAATACATGAATAGCTTAATGGGGCAAATCTTTGTTCTTTGAAAGCTAATTTCATCTTGGAGAAACTATCATTTGGGGACAACACTGTTTTTTAAGTCCCCATAACATTCACCCGATCAATATGTCCAAGAAACTCCTTTATTGCAGCCCCTGCAAGCTGGAACTCATTATTTCCCCCCTGGCCCCATCTAACCTGCTTGCCTACTGCAACCCCTAATCTGGAATTGGCGTCATGTCTATAGAATTTATTTTGTGCAATACCTCTTCTGAAAATCAGGATGACTTATTAAGGACCAGACATGTACAAGATTCTTCTATGTGATTCCTATAATTTGAATTGCTATGCAGTGAAAGATTTTATCTGCAATAACAATTTACAGTGTCAGAGAATGAGGGCCAAAGGTGAAAGTTGATGATTTTTAGAACCATGACCTTGTTCACTCACATAGACGTCAGTCACAGGTGTAAGAAAGCTACCTTGTGACTACAATTATTTTATTTCTTGTGGGGAACAGAGTCATGCTCCACATATCGATGTTTTGGTCAACAACAGACCACATATACCATGGTGGTCCCATAAGATTATAATGGCTACACCTTATAGCCTAGGTGTGCAGAAGGCTATGCCATCTAGGTTTATGTCAGTGCAGGCTATGACGTTCACACAACGAAATGGTCTAACGGCACATTTCTCAGAACGTATTCCTGTCATTATGTGACTTGTGACTATAATTGAGTGTGTAGAATAAGACAAACCCACTTTGACCTGTAAGCCTAACATAACTATTTTAGACTCTGGAATCCCATGACACAAACTTGGAGAAAGCGCTTGCAAGTCAGAATGTGTTTGGGAGGAAAAAAAGCTCCATGTAATTCAGAGACTGGTTAGTTGATAACTGGGACACAAAGCCATGCCACTTGGTACCTGTCTTTGGTTCTCTGTCTCCAGGCGCAGCCTCGCCTCCACACACCTCCGTGTCTCCAGGAAGGCTTGGCGCTGGGCCCGGTCTGACAGGTAACTGATGAAGATTCCAGCTGTGTTCATACACATGAACAACACTGCCTGGGCCACAACCTGAAACAGAATTTTAAACAGCCTGGTCAGGTGGTTAAAACAAGAGCTGTTTGGAGGTAAAGAGAAAAAAATAAATAAAAATTCCAAAGGTAAATCTAAATGTAGCAATCCAAATGTTTCACAGTAAATAAACAATATTAAAAGGCTTAACATACATGTAATTGGATTCTCAGAAGGAGAGAAAAAATAGTTTGTTTGAATAAATAATAAACAATTTTTTTTTTTTGCAAATATTGTAAAGCCATGCATTTACAGATCAAGAATCTCAGAAAACCTCACACAGGATAAATGTGAACACAACTGTGCTTGGGCACATCATAGGCAAAATGCTAAAAGCAAAAGAAATTCTTGAAAACAGAGAAAAATGTTACATATAGGGATATACTCTTAAGCTATGATAATACTTTCAGATTAGATAAAAAGAAATATTCTATGTGCTATTTGTAGGAGATATTTCTAAAATATGCTGATATAAAAAGTTTGAGTCAAACAGAATAAAACTAGTTTTGTTGTGTAAATACCAAATTAAAGAGAATTTAAGAAAAAAGCATTACTAGATATAAAAAGGGTTACTATATAATGTTAGAAGGTTTAATTCACCAGAAAGATATAAAAATTCTGAACTTAGGACAAATTTAATAATATAGCTTCAAAATATACAATGTAAAATAATATAGAAATCTGTGTAATTATTTATAAGTCTACATTACAGTAGTCTATTTAAATACAATTTTTAGTAGTTAACATACCAAGCAGAAAAAAAAAAATCATCAAAGAGATGAATTGAATAGCTCCTATAATGGACAACCATAAAATGGGATTTTATATTCAGTAATTAGTACAAATTATTTTTAGACACATACTGAAAATTTGTAAAATATGATCTTCTAGTAGGACCTGAAGCTAGCCTCAGCAAATTTCAAAGAACTAGTATCACGTAACCACAGTCAATGACTACAGTGAATCCAGTTACAAAGCAATATAAAAAGATCACTAGAAAGACACCATCTGTTTGGAAATTGAAAATATTTCTGAATAACTTATGGATCTAAGAATAATAGAAAATATGTAGTATAGGTAAAGAATAATGAAAATATCACTGAATAGAATTTAGTGGTCCTTATAGAGAAATTTATAATCATAAAGTCTTCATTAAAAAAAAGAGGAAGAAGGTTGAAAATGAATGTGCTAGTCATTCAACTTAAGGATTTAGCAAAATCACAAAACTAACAGCAACAACAACAAAAACCCGAGTAAACTAAAACTATGTAGAAGGAAGAAAACAAAATAAAATAGGAGCAGCAACTAATGAACCAAAAAAACAAATATACAATAAAGATGATCAATAAAGTCAATACTTTGTTCTCTTAAAGGACTAATAAAACAGAAACACTTCTTATAAGCTCAAGAAGGAAAAGAAAGGAAAGGCACAAATAAATAATATTAGAAATAGAAAATTGGACATTTAAAGATATTGCAGAAACCAATCAATAGTAAAAATATACTATGATTAATGCTAATACTATCTTACATGGAATCGATATATTTCTGAAAATGCATTTTACCAAGGCTGACTCAAAAAGAGAAGATAAAAATTAAATAAATAAAATCATAATTAAAAATATTTCCACATGGAAAGCCCAAAGTCCTGATGGAAAGGAAAAGTGACACTGTCATCATTTGCAGATGATATGATTATCCATATGGAATCTCCAAAAGTCTCTACAGAAAAATTGTTAGGATGAATAAGAGTTTAGCAAAGATGCTGAATATAAAATCAAAACGAAAAGTAAAGTGCATTTCTATACACACATGAGGCCAAAACAAACTGAAAATGGAGTTTCAACATTTTATATATAATTTATCTATATATATATATGTTATTTTTCACATTCTGTGTTACCAAGCCATAAGCTATCTAGAAAATTATCTAAGGCATAATATGTGCAAATCCTTAATTGTGAAAATCATGAACATTAATTAAACGTAATCAAAGAAGTTCTAATAAATGTAGGACTGTATACCATATTATGGATAGGAAAGAACTGCAGTAGCAAAATTCTCAAATCTCAGTAGGTGTTTTTCCCCCCAGTGAAATTCAAGATGATTCTAACATTTATATGGAAGGGCAAAGGGTCAAGAATACACAAGATATTCCTAAAGAATAACAGAATGGGGAGACTTGCAGTCCCAGGTATAGAGACTCATTGTAACACTACAGTAATTAAGAGACCGTGGTATTTGTACAAGGATACGCAAAATGACTAATGGATGTGAGTAGAGAACCCAGAAACATAAACACACAATCTTGACAACCGGGCATTGCAGGTCTAAGGAGAGAAGAACTTTTCAATAAAGCATTTGGGACAAACTGTTATCCACATGGAAAATAAATTCATTGCAGATGGATTGAAGTTTTACATATGAAACGCAAAAATATAAAATTTTAGAAGACAATCTAGAAGAATATCTTTATTACCTTGAGAGAGTTAAAAAATAAAACACAAAGAGTGGAAGCCATAAAGAATAGATTAATACACTTATCAAATTAAAGTTAAGAATTTTGACTCTATCCAAAGACAACATAAATAAAATGGAAAAAATACTGAGAAAAGATATTTGCAGCACTTATAACCAGCAAAGAATTCATTTTCAGTTCATATGATGAACTTCTATAAATCTATCAGAAAAAGACAACCAATCCCAATCCCTTGGAAAACAAAGGTAAAATACAAGATCATTTCATACACACAAAGTTGGACTCCCCCCCCGCCAAATGGGACATTATTAAAATGGGAAGGATGCTGGTGGGAATACGAATTGATGCTACTTGGGCTTTACACACTAATGTTTAATTTGTGCATCCTACAACTGCGCCTTTCTATGCCACACCCCAGAGTCACCTTTGCATGTTTGCCCAGGAGACATGCCTAAGATGTTCAGAGAAGCATTTTCCATATGGGCTTGGAACTGGAAAGAATCTGAATGTCCATCAATAGTAGAGTAGATATATATTTTGTGTTACATTATAACAACAAAATACTAATCAGCAGTGAAAATAAATCAACTATCACCTTATGCATCAACATGGGTAAGTACAGAAATTAGAAAAAAGTATGATGCTAATGACAAAGTTCAGAACAAGTAAAACTAAACAATATATTGCTGATGAATACATGAGACAGAATATGATGTCAATTATTACCCAATAAATCAACAATGATCAAAACTTTGATAACTTGGCTAGATTGTGGGGGAAATAGTCACTCTCATACCTAGTTGGGGAATGTATGAATGTGGTAATATGTATAAAAGCTGACAATATTCATACTCATTAGCCCAGTAACTCCACATCTACAGACTTATTTTATAAATATGACCACTGCTATGCAAAATTCAAAGGGTATCATAATATTGTTTATCATAGCATATTAGTGGAAATAACTTAAATGGGCATGATCAGAGGATTGGTTAAATTATAAATCCATACAATTGAATGGTATATTAAGAGGGGAAAAAAAGCAAAGGATTAGCATTTGCTGTTATTTTTATATGCACAGACCGAGTAGGTACTGGATATTTTGGGGACAGAAACTGAAGCTTGGGTTTACAATCTCTACCTTTTGTGTTTTGTATATGTGCATGTCGTACCTACTCAAATATATAGATTTTAAACAGATAGGTAGATAAATTATTGCTAAAAAAAGAGTAAAATGCAAACTCCCCATCATGATAATAAAGCTTGCTTGATCCTCTTCAAGCTCATTTCCTACCACTTCCTCCCTTACTCGTGTTGTTCCAATCAATCTGGTTTACTTTCTGTCTCTCCACTGTGTCTTTCCTATCTGTGGTCTACTCAACCACTGTTCCCTCTGTCTTGGACACTCCCCCGATACTTCTCACCTTGGTGATTTCTCTCATCCTTCTGTTTTGGGCTTTGTTATAGTTTTCTCAGATCACTATATCGAACCAGGATTTCCCTGCTATTCTTTATTCCTGCACCCTGTGCTTTTAACACAAATTATAATTATATATTTATTTGCTTGCTTGGTTGGTTGATGCCTGTCTGCCACACTAAATTTTTGATTCTAATATTACGGAAATTTTGTTTAGACAATGAGTGACACCTATTATCTAGCACAGTAGATAAATGCTCAGCATAATCCTATTAACTACTCAGCACTTAATTAGTGCTAGGTATTTGATGAAAGAATAAATGAATGAATAAATAGCTTTCTATGTACCAGTAATCATTATTGACAAGATATGATGAAACAGTAATCTTACTCACAATAATAATGTAAAACACCAAAGAATATCCTTGACAGCAATAATAACAATTGTGTGAGAGCTAGAAAAGAACAAAAGTGTGTGACTTTACCAAAAAAAATAAAATAAAATAAAGGAGGGATGTATTTCTGGTAAAGGAATGCCAACTATTGTTAACTGTAAATATTGCCCAAATTGCTTACAGCTTTTTATTATTATAATAATTCGCCCATGTGGAATTTTCATATGAAACTTTAAAGATAATTTAAAAATATATCTGAAATAATGTATAAATTAGAACACCAAATAAATTTTTACAAAAGAGATTAGAGTGGGGCCTTGCCGAGGCAGAAGCTAACATGTGCCATCATGCTACAATAATCAAAGCTCTGTAGCAGGAGAGAAAAACTCAACTGAAAAACTAATGGAACAAAATTAGAGTACACGGCACAGAAACAGACAATAGAAACCACAGTGAGTTTGTATATGATATATATAGCTCAACAATTTAGTGGAAAAAAGAATTGTCCATAAAAGGACAATTGGTCAATTACTGAAAAAAAATGGTTGATAGTCACCTCAACTACATGCCAAAATAAATTTCAATGGATTAGAGCTAAATGTGGAAAGTGAGGCTATAAAAAAAGGAAAATAAAATAAACGGAAATATTACCCTAATCTTCTAAGCAGAAAAGTGTGAAGAAAGTCTCAAATTAAAGATAACTAGATTTTATTAATTAGAACAATTGAATACCTTGAGAATAGGGATGTGCTTTACTGCAATATTTATGGAAAGCGAATTGGCAACATGTTGCAAAATTTTACTCATTTTTTTGACCTGGTCACCCAACTTCTAGAAATCTATTTTTAGGAAATCATTAAATATAAGATCAGAAATTTCTGTTAAGGGATATTTATTGAAGCTTTATTTATGAAAATAAAAAACTTAATGGACACTGCATGTTTTTAACAGTAGGGGGAATGACTGAATAAATTGTGATGTGCACATACAAGGGAATATAAAATTGTGTTTAAGATCTAATAAGGCAGTAAAAAAACCTAAGGCATCAAGACCTACAAGTATACTCATACAGGTGAGCTTGGCATTTGGAATGTCTCGTCCTTCCTAAGGTCATTTGCAGATTCCAAAGGAGGTGACTGAAAGTCTGAAAAAAAGCAGAATGTTCAAAACTCATGGATTCAGGATAACAAAAACTGAGGTCCAGGACCAGTGGAGGAGAGTGGAGTCCAGACGCAGACCACCCATACAGAGACTGTAGATCCTTGGTCAGTGATTGACCTCACAAACAACTTTACACTTAAGTTTTTGCATTTTAATATAAAATAATTATCTAAAAATCCCAGACTTGCTCTATTATTATTATTATTACTTATTTTTACTAAATTTTGTACAGGAGATACTATTCCATTGTGGCAATTGCAGATCTGTGGTTCCATGAAGGGTAAATACGTATTGTTACGACTGTCTCAAATTAAGTTGCATTTCATAATCCCTCCAATTTACAGCTCTACCTAGATCCCTGCTGTCCTACCCTACCTGTAAGTCACCTCTAACCCAAAACTGAGACTTAGGAAATATTTGTTGATCTTTTTTTCCCTCCTACTCCTATATATTTGTAAACTACACTTGGGAAGTCTTCCGAACCTCTCACTTCTATTTATTAATTTATCCATTCAAAATTATTTATAGAGCAAGTTCTATGTGTCAGGCACAGTTTTATGAACTGGCAGTGTGCAAAGCAGATAAAGTCCTACTCTCACTGTGGTGGTAGGAGATGGGCAATACACAAGTAAACCGAGAAATATCTGATACATGGTGGTGGTGGTGGTGGTGGCGGCGATGGTGTGTGTGAGTTATAAAGGCTTCGGAGAAGAAAGCAACAGCAGAAGGAGGATGGAAAGTGAAGGAGCAGGGCCGGGATGGCTAATTTACAGGGTATTCAGAGAGGGCCTCTCTGGTAAGGAGACATTTGAGCAATGACCATAAAGACATGACGGAGTGAGTCATGAGGATATTTGGGAAGAGCATTCCAGGCAGAGGCAATAGAATGTGCAAAGGCCCTGAGGCAGGAGGGAAGCCCACTGTGGTGGGGCACAGAGGTGGAGGAGGGTGGGGAAACTTTTTGAAAGGTCAAGAAGGGTCAGACCATGTAGGGTCTTGCAGCCTGGATAAGAATTGGCTTTTCTCTCCATAAGATGGGAAGGCCCTGGAGGGTTTTGAGCTCTGGTGAAAAGTGATATACCTTCCCTGCTGTAAGAGTCTGTGAAAAGAACAGACTGCGATGGGGTAAGAGTGGGGTCAGGCAGACCAGCTAGAGACCTCTTCCAAAAATCTCCTTGGAAAGGGATTTTGGCTTGGACCAGCGTGGTAATTGTGCAGGTTGGTGATAGAGGGACAGAACGTGGGTATATTTCACAGGAAGAGATGACAGGATTCACTGATGGAATTTTTGTGGACTACAGGAGAAAGAGAGGAGATGGCAGATAATCCCTGGCAAGTTAATTACTCTGACTGCACATGAGAATCACCTGTGGTAGTTAAAAAATGCAGATCCCCTATCCCTACTCAGATCTACTGAATAAAATTGTCCAGGGATATGGTCTGGGGATCTTTATTACTAGAAAGCTCCCAAGGTGACCTGGCATGGTGGGTCCACAGGCTTCACGTAAGTCACCTGAAGATCCCATATTGCACTGAATTTTGATCTCCTTTCTATATGTCCATCAGCCTTACTAAATTGTGAACTTACGAGGGCAGAGACTATCCATTATTTGTCCATCTCTCAGCATGGGGCCTGCCATCCCAGGGCTCCATAAGCACTTGTAGAATCTACTGACTTGTCATAATTACATGAGCAAATTCCAATTGCCCACCTTTTTTGTGCAGTTTTGTCATCACTGGGAAGAGGAAAGCTGTCACTCTAATATGAGAAGCCCCCCATAAATTCATCCAGAATAGGAAGACTCCCACCTCGCCTTCCCCAACTCACTCCCTGAGCCCCAGGAGTTGGAAGAGTTCCCATGTGGGCTGGGGAGCCTCGTGTCCTTGCCCCCACGGTGGCAGCCACAAGTGTGCGCACTGCTGTCTGATGCGAAGGAGTTCAGAGTTGGGAGGACTCAGAGCCAGATCCCCCATTTGATACAGGATCTGTGTTTTGTCATTGCAGAAAAGACCTCCTGCCGCTCACTGCCAAGCAGCCAACGGGCCTAACTGCCCAGAGTGAAGGCTTCCTGGGGGATTCCTGTGGGGACGTCTCTCTCCTCTGCAATAAAGTGTGCATTTCTGGTGCCACAGGAATGTAAACAGTTTCTCTGCAGCACACAGTGTATGCGGCACGTCACCACAGTCAGCAGCCTGTAGTCCAAGATGTTGAAGGCCAGAGGAGGCCTGCTATGTCCAGAATGCGAAGAAGACTCTTCTTGCATTTTTTTCTGGGTCTCCCTGAAGCATCCATTCAAGTGCTATTGTGTGTATGGAAAGACCAGTTCTGGGAAAGCAACTACTGAATCAGTTCCTGGAGTTTTATTTTGAAAATGTAGAAAGAATATAAAGAAACAATGCACTGTAATCCAATACTGATTGATTTGCATTTGGATATATTCCAATATTTTCTTTTATGAATTTAATACCCTGGTTTGTCTTTAGGACTAATGTTTTATCATAAATTTTGAAGGATGTGCAAAGTAAAATTGGGAGACTAAATAATAGCAAGTATAACTTACTTCAGTTTAGTTTATATTAAGTGTAGACCATTTTACTAAGTGCTTTTCATGTATGCTCTTATTTAATCTCAGTAAGGAAGGAATTATTATGTCTGTTTTACTTATGATGGATCTTAGGTTCAGAGAGGTTAGGTAACTTGCCTATGGTTACACAGCCCACAGTGGTAGGACAAAGATTTGAGTACCGGCGGTCTGATTTTGTGGGATCCAAGCAAGAACTGGCTAGGACCTGAAGGAGATCTTTGATATTCAGAGGAAATGGAGCCCGGTCAGGAGACAGAGGTATAAGTTAGTAAATAAATACTGGATAGTGCATGAGGCAGGTTGAATACCTTGCCACCACA
>NW_007734231.1:93032-96839 GCF_000696425.1 Galeopterus variegatus | reverse complement strand
AATAATCAACCTCATTGTATATCGACAAAATAAAATTAAAAAAAAAAAAAAAGAAAAGAAAAGTTTGGAAAGGAAGTATACTTGCTAAGAATCACAAAGACATTACATAACTGAGAAGGAAGAGGTGAGGGCACAAATGTAGCATGCTGGTTAAGAACACCAAGTCTGGGATCAGATCGTATCTGTTTAAGTAGTTTGGAGAGCCTGATTGTCTTCTACCAACTTGGTAACAATCTCTAAACTCACAATAAACTTGACCTGACAGTTGGTGAGTCCCCAGATGTGTTAGCAGTTAAGACCCTCAAATGTAATGGTTCATTTGATTGATTTCAATGAAAATTCAAAGAGAACTTTATTTGGAAGCCATTCACTTTGTTCTCAGACAAGAATTTACCTTTTCTCTACAGCATCCTAATCAATGCAGTGATCATTCTGGACTTGAGTCACAGGAAATAGGGGTTGGAAGTCTCAATTCCAGACCTGCCTATGTTCTAACTTGCTGTATGGTCTTGGGCAAGTCTCTTCACAACTCTGATCCAAACAGAGAGAGAGGCCTCTCTCTCCTCATCGAGAACAAGGAAAGATTAGAATGGACAATCCTTCAGCTTCTGATAGCACTAGCATGCTGATTCTATGGTTGGGTTTTGAACATGAACAAATAGCTCACCAATTTGTGGTCCACTTCTTATTGCAGTTCTGGAAGCAAATGATGGTGGTAATATATAGACAGACCTCTCTACATAATAGATACATGGGCTACAAAAGCCCAGGCAAAATGAAGCAGAGAATAAGGACAACTTGTTATTACATTTAAGCCTAAAATATCCAAATTGAGAAATAGTCATTCAGAGATACAAACAGAGGTTCTGGTTTTCAGTAAGAAGTTGAACCATGAATGACACAGAGCCTGGAACTGCTCCCTGGGCACATTTGGAATGACACTGCATGCTGTTCAAGTAGCCACCTGTAGAGCATCGTTTCCATGTCCCTCTTCTCTTCCCCAACTGCTGCCAGGCCCATAAGAATTTATTTCTGTAATAATTTGAATCATTCTGCAACTCTGCCCTGTGATTTAGTCTGCAGGGATCAAGCTCAACCCAGATAGATTCTGAGTTCTTAACCGATGAAAAATAAATAATTTTGTCAATTCTCCCTTTCTTACCAGGAAATTTCTTGGCTTTGTATATTTAGATGGAGGTCTTTTGGGTCATGCTATGAAGAATCTTGCTTTTTCTTAATTCTCAGAACCCATCATGAAGTACCTTTCCTTTCCAGTGACCTGTGAGGAGCTGAGAAATTAGGGAACACAGTTGGTCTGCAAACACAGAAAGCAGAAAACATATCTTACAGAGCCTATTTACCTAGATTAAAAACCATTTCAATTTTAGGCACCTATCTAGTACATTTACCTATATGTGCTTAAATGGCTAAGATATCTTTTCAATTCAAGCAGCAAATGTAATTGCGGTGACTAACACACAGTAACTAAAATTCAGGCAGTTAATTGGGCATTTGTAATATTTGCTTCTACTGAAGACATTTTTTTTCTTTCTTTTTTTTTTTTTGTAGTTTTGCTGTAGCTGGGGGATAAAAGAAGACAAACGATTGGGCATTTGTAATATTTGCTTCTACTGAAGACATTTTTTTTCTTTCTTTTTTTTTTTTTTTGTAGTTTTGCTGTAGCTGGGGGATAAAAGAAGACAAACATAGGAATTGGCTATTGCATGTTGAATCTGCATTTAATGGAAATACTCTTCTACACTCTGTGCAGCAGAAAGAAAATTGGAATCCAGAAGTTTCAGGGAAAGTTCCATTTATATTATCCAACTCTTTGTAAAGAAAAATAGTAGAGGATTAGTACAAACTTCCAGTTGTCACAGCCACAAAGAAATCATTAAACATCTCACCAAAAGTTTTGAGTTCCACCAGCCTAAGATGGTAAGGTATGTCTTCACTGGTGATAAAGGAGCCATAGGCCTTACTGGGGCAGAGCTGGCTTACGGTCACCTACTTGTCCTTTGTAGAGACTTTGCTGATTCTGGCAATTACTGAGGCTAAGAGTTTGGGACCTGATTAATCCGGACAATTGTCTCAATTTCTCTATGCGTAGAAACTGCCAAGAGGTTTTCAAAAGAATAATTAACAAGGTAAAGGGAACGTTCAGGAAACAGACTAAGAGTTTCTGGAGAAACTTTACAGGTTGGGAATTTATTTTCTATTCCAGACTAAGCTTGTCATTCATGCCCTTCCAGCCATTTAATTAACTTCTTGTTTTTAATGATACCCTCTCAATGGGCTGGAGAAAATGGGGGACTGGGCAGATTTCTAGCTCTCATGTAACTCACGTTCCGGACTTCAATTCAAGGTCCCACTGGGACTGATTAGGGCTTCAAAATAAATTTGACCAGGGTTTCACTTTCTCAGGGTTTTGCTTGCTAAAAGAAATCTCACAAAAATAATTTGAACCAAGGTGTTAATGATTAATTATGGTTAACTTTGTTTTCTCTCCAGATTGTGTTTCTTTCCATGTTGACATATAGTATCAGTGTCCATAGTCCAAAGTATAAGGAATATGGGAATTTTAAATATGGACATAAAGCTAGAAAATGAAATTTGGGGGTTATAAAGCCTTTTTCAATGACCGTAGTCAATACAGGAAGACATATATATGAACAAACAATTACATGGAAACAGAAGCAAAATGCTGCTCTTTCTTCTAAATTCATGCTTCTAAATCTAAGTATGAATTTAGTTTCTTTATAGATATAAAATGAGGTTAATACTACCTACTTCAGAGGATTATTGTAAGAATTAAATGTAGTAACTTGTGAAAGAGCATAGCATATCCTAAGAACAAAATAAATGTTTCTGTTTTCTCTTCTGAAACAGAGATCCTGAATTTAACAGCATTCATTCATGTTTTATTACTGATCATTAAAATTGGTTAGATGAAGAAGGATAAAAAGCACTGAAGGAGAAATAAAAAATTCTGACAATTTTGTACGTTGTTGATGCTATACGTTTTATTACTGATCATTAAAATTGGTTAGATGAAGAAGGATAAAAAGCACTGAAGGAGAAATCAAAAATTCTGACAATTTTGTACGTTGTTGATGCTATACATATTCTATACAAGGCTCTTACAAATAAACTGGTGACAGATAAGACGACTCAGGAAGCTGGTGAAGTTTAGTTACACACACAGCTATTATTGTCAAAGTCTTTCATTTGTTTTTTTATTTCTATACTCACTTACTCACTTATTTAAATTGTAAATAATCATGATAGATGCTCAGTATCTTTTAAAATGAGTAAAAGAGAGATTTTACTAAGAATCTATTTTAAGTACTAGTTTAAGTACCAGTATTTAATATATATGTATATTTTAAAAGTCTGCACCCTCAAGGAGCTTGTGATCTAGTAGCAAAGAAAGGCATGTACCCAGAGAAACACAAGTATACATCTCCAAATGTACAAAGGAGGAGTATGTGTCTACACTAGCACTCAGTATGTTGCCTACCCCCAGAGCACCATTTCTTTGCTACCAAATCTGGGTAATTGTCTTTTTCACCTGGTTTCTTACTAACAACAAATATCTGTGCAGGCCTAAACAATGGAATCTGCCTAGTGCTTAAGTCCAAGTTATTGTCGAAATTCCTGGATTCTTCTCTAGCAAAGTACATACTTAGGGAGAAAGAATCTCCTGGAGGAAGTTTCTGGGTCTCTGACAAATGCCTAATGCCCATCAAAAAGGATATTTATTAAATATAGGACCCAGCATGCCTTGTTTCCAAGTGTGGAGAAAGA
>NW_007734231.1:92065-93016 GCF_000696425.1 Galeopterus variegatus | reverse complement strand
TCTGCCTAGTGCTTAAGTCCAAGTTATTGTCGAAATTCCTGGATTCTTCTCTAGCAAAGTAAATACTTAGGGAGAAAGAATCTCCTGGAGGAAGTTTCTGGGTCTCTGACAAATGCCTAATGCCCACCAAAAAGGATATTTATTAAATATAGGACCCAGCATGCCTTGTTTCCAAGTGTGGAGAAAGAAAGGAAGCTGCAAACCTAGAAATTCCAACTGGACAATTGGAATTTGGACAATTTGGACAATTCCTAGCATCCTTCTAGTGCATGTGTAATGCATGTTTTCCCACAGCAGAATATTTTTCTACCTGGAACAAGGGCTGCTTTTGCCCATAAGGTTTGATTTGCTTTGTGGCAGCAGTAAAATGTCTGGAGTTAAAACTACCTACTGACTTCCTGTGTACATGACAAATGCGTGACCAACTGCATTCTACGTTTGCTGTCACACAAAGCTGTGGTCAGTAGTGATTTTAGGACACAAAGATGGGCACATATACGTGAAAGCCTGCCAGGGGGTTTAGGTCAATCACATTACTCCCACGACTTCAATGCCTTTCGTGTCCTCCATTAGCTTCACTGAAGTACTACAGGTGTTACGGAATATTCTCACATTTCATGTGATCCTTTCAAAATTCCTGGGAGGAATCCAGGACGATGTAGAACAGTATAATGACTAAAAAACAGGTTCTAGAGGGGAATGAAAAGTGACTTGTGACTTGTTTCTGAAGGACTTCGAGCAAGTTGTAAAATTTCTGTGATCCTCATTTGTTAATTCTGCAAAATGGGGATTATATTTATATCAATTATTAAATGGAATAATGCATGCAAGCTGTTTATCACTGTGCCTGAAAAGCAATAGCTAAATGGCAATAAAAAAGCAATAGCTAAATGATGGGCATAACTTTGCGCGCATGCGCCCTGACGCGCACGGGCGACATTTCATGCGCCC
>NW_007734231.1:90925-91666 GCF_000696425.1 Galeopterus variegatus | reverse complement strand
GCTGGACTGGGGTCTCTTCCCGCTCGGTTTTGTCGGCCTCTGGCTCAGGGAGGCCCGACAGCTAAAATTGTTTAAAAGCAATAGCTTTTTAAAATTATTATATACAGATTGTCAAAGAAGTTAATTTGTGCAAAGTCACATGGCTAGCCAAAGACAACACTGAGAAAATTCTTGGTCTGTCTGATTCCTAGTCCATTTATCTTTCTGTTCTGAGATAATCTTTTCCTTCTGGGAATATTAATAAAGAGAACGTAAGTTAGAGACTGAAGAGAATTTTCCATTGCTTTCCTTATGGTGCTAGTGCATCTAAGGTAAAGATAAGGAACAAATGTAGCCTTGGCTTTCTTGATTAATTCTAAATTAAAATATATATTTTGATATCCAGGCTGTAGAACACCATTGATTAAATATTATCATGGAACACTAAGACCTTGAATTTGTATGATGCTTTTCCCCAAGAGAGCACAGAGTTTTCTTGTGATATTTCATCTGTCTTCTCAGCTATATAAAAATGTGCTATTAGTGCTGTTTTACACTCATTCACTCATTCAATAGATATTTAATTTTTGCTTACTACATGCTACCATTGGGCTAGGTACTAGAGATACAAAAAGGAAAGAGACTGCAACTCTAGTCTTGACTATTAAGTCTAGGTGAAGTGACTGGTATGAAATAAACAGCAACCACTCAACCTGAAAGGTATTGGCTAGGTTTGGGAGTGATGTTTTATTCTATAAACCC
>NW_007734231.1:85726-90015 GCF_000696425.1 Galeopterus variegatus | reverse complement strand
CCCTGGTCTTCAAACATTTTTGATCACCCACTTTTATTCACAAAAAAATGTTTTGAATTCTCACTCTTAATGTATGTTTAATACATTTTAAAATAAAGCACGAAGGGTCTTCAAAAAATTCATGGAAAATGTGTATTATCAAAAAAACTGTATATGGATTTCAAAATGTTTTTCCACCAGAATAAACTAGTACTAACCTGTTATAACATGTCTAAACAGGATCTAGCTTGAGCTACTAAACAGGATAAGACATCATTTTGAAAAGAGCCCCTATCAAAGTAACAAGAAATTTGCTAAAATTGAAGCAAGAACAAACGTCAAATTGATGGTGAAGCTGGGTGGAAGAATGGCAAAATCGCTGACACTTTATGATAAGTTTATGGGGACAATGCCCCAGATAAATTAGCAGTTTATGAATGGATAACTTGTTTTAAGAAGGGATGAGACCATGTTGATGATGAAGTCCATAGTGGCAGACCATGCACATCCTTTTGGGAGGAAAAAACTAATGGTGTTTGCGCCCTAATTGAAGAGGAACAGTGATTAACAGCAGAAACAATAGCCGACACATACTGAGTTCAGCTTACATGATTCTGACTGAAAAATTACAGTTGAGCAAACTTTCTGCTCGATGGGTGTCAAAACTGTTGCGACCAGATCAGCCGCAGACAGGAGCAGAGCATTTAACGAAAATTTTAAACAATTGGGATCAAGATTCTGAAGCATTTCTTTGAAGAACTGTAACAGGAGATGAAATATGGTTTTATCATTATGATCCTGAAGACAAAGTACAGTCAAAGCAATGGCTGTCAACAGGTGGAAGTGGTCCAGCCAAAGCAAAAGCAGACTGGTCAAGAACAAAAGTCATGGCAACAGTTTTTTGGGATGCTCAAGGCATTCTGCTTGCTGACTTTCTGGAAGGTCAAAGAATGATAACATGTGCTTATCATGAGAGTGTTTTGAGAAAATGAGCCATAGCTGTACCACATAAAACATCCAGGAAGTTTTCACCAGGGAGTCCTTTTTCACCATAACAGTGCTCTTTTTCATTCCTCTTATCAAGAGCAATTTTGTGAGAGTTTTGATGGGAAATCATTAGGCAACTGCCTTATATTACTGATGTGGCTCCTTCTGACTTCATTTTGTTTCCTAATCTTAAAAAAATCTTTAAAGGGCACCCATTTTTTAAAATTAATAATGTAAAAAAAGACTGCCTTCACATGGTTAAATTCCCAGACCCTCAGTTCTTTAGAGATGAAGACCACTGGTATCATCATTTACAAAAATGTCTTGAACTTGATGGAGCCTAGGTTGAGAATTAAAGTTTCTAATTTTATTTTTATCTTTTAATTCAATTTTTTGAGGTCCCCACATATGTACATGTATAACCACTAATATATTCTACTTTCCACATTTGCCTATTCTATGATACAACAGTTCCACTGCCACGTATATTCTTGAAAGTTGCACATATGCAGCAATAGAATATACAATACTATCCATACTGGCATTGTTCATAGTAGCTAAACTTGGAAACAACTCAAATATCCATCAACAAGAGAATGAATAAATAACTTTTGATGTATTTGCACAATGGAATATTACTCTGCAGTAAAAATTAATGAACTGCAGCTTTATCAACAATAAGAATGAATCTTTAAAACATAATACTGAGTTTAAAAACAAGTTACAAAGATCAACAACAGGGTGATACCATTATTATAAAGTTCAAGAACAAACAAATTAAACAACTTATTATTTCTAAATAAATACATATGTAGTAAAACCAGGAAAAAGTAAGGGAATTATAAAAAATAAAATTCACCTTGAGTGGGGTTGGGTCAGTGGAAGCAGGAGGAGGGGAGAAGTGGAAGCCAAGGTGGATGGGCAGCTGTGGTGGTGCTCTAGGGTGGAAGTCAGCAGTGGGTTCACAAGCATTTATTTTATTATCAGACCTTATAACTTATGCATATGTTACATTCATTAGTAAGTATCAAATATTGTATTAAAAAGAGTGATTATCAATAAAAATCCCAATTATTTTTCCTGAACCTCAGTGTACATTCTGGGGTTACACAGAGACTAATAAATTAAACAATGGAAGTCACTGATATTTTTCTAGAAAGGAGAATGAAATGTTCATATTTCTGTTTTAAAAAGAAAATATTTTTAGCAATATTGTAGAGGAGAGACAATCCACGCAGGAGATCTTGAGGTTCTGATCCAACACACAGGCTGCAGGAACAAATTATACAAAGTAGCCAATTTAAGAGCTAGAACCAACAGGACCTGGTGATATGTAAAGGAAGTGAAAATCACTTAAGATGACTTAGTTTCCTAGATTCGACAATGACATTAACCAAAGTAGAGAGTACATACAGTAAAAAGAAGCATGATTATGGAGTATGACAATAGAAAGGATAGCTGAGAATCTGAGGCATCTACATTACATAAAATTGAGGTTGTCCAGCAGCATTTAGAAATGTTTTCTGGAAATCAGAAGAATGGTGGGCTCTGGAAATGAAGACCCAATGTCATCAACATATTGTTGGGCTCATATGCGATTCAGTAACGCCAAAATGGCGATTTAGGCAAAGCCCTCTCCATGCGGCCACCTAAAGATGGTGCCAGAGGAAGCAAGGTGGGAGGGGACAGCTAGGTTCCGCATTTTGTTTTTGTTTAATTCCATTGGCAGCCCTGGTTTTCTGTGCTCGTGATCAAGGCATGATTGCTTAGCATAGCTTAAGGAACCCCCATGCATGACCGCCTGATCTTTACCCTGATTGGCTGGGCGGAGGGAACTCCCCGGCTGGCAAAGCTTAAATACGCTTGCTTAACCAACAATAAACGGAACTGCTTGACGGAACCCCTGCCCTGTCTGAGTGTCCTTTCTACGGGGCTGGGTTGGCGGGCAGATCACTCACTCCCCCCAGGGAGATCCCCTGGCTGTCTCTCAGGCTGAGGGGGTGAAGCGTTAGGGCAGCTTGCTCTTGGGTTTGGCGTGGGAGAGGTTAGGAAAGGGAGGAAAAACCTGCTGGTGGAACCCAGCAACATATCAGTAACTAAAACCACAGAAATGGATGAGATCATTAAAAAAAAAAAAAAAAAAACCCAGCATGTCGAGTAAAGAGGAGAAAAGAGCTGTACCGGATTCTAGAAGTCATCCACCCTGAAGGACACTGAGGAGAAACTCTCGGCAGTGTAGAAGAGAACAGAAAAATAAGGGAAAGCCAAGTGGCCAACGATGTCAAGTGCCCAGATAAGGCAAGTGAAGTAGAAATTGCAACTGAAAGACAAGGAGGCTATGCAAAACCCAAACTTGCAAGCCAGATGTTTTAGCTCCTTTGTGGTTGCCCTGTCCACTAATCTGGTGGTTCTCAAGCGTGTCCCAGAGCATGCTAGAGCTACTTGGCATGATTATAGGAACATTATTCTTCATTCCACAAATACTGAGCAACTTTTATCTACCAGGTACTATGTATGGGCCTGCTTTAATTGAGTTTGAAGACTATGGTTCCAAAACATTAATTATGAAACAGTTTCTGTTAATAATGAAGGAACTCATTTATCTACCATTTTATACCTATGGCACTGGACTGGAAACTGTTGATAAAAGAGTGATAGCATCTCTCTCTACCTCAAGAAACTTATAGCATTAAACCCCCAAAAATCACTCAAGAATTAATTATAGATCTAGTTATGGGATAAAAACGACTTCCCAGGAGAAGTGACATTTAAGCTGAGACCAACTAGCCTTTAAGCATAAAAGTACCATAATTTATATGAGATTTAATTTGGAAAAAAAGAAGTGTTATGTTGTGAAAAAAACGGAAAACCACTGAATTATATAGAAATTACAAATCATGTTTGCCAAGTTAAAAATATCAAACTTTGATGGTTAATGTAGGATATGTTTTAAAACATGAGAAGGTATATACACAAGACACTTTCTGTTTTTAGAGAGGAAGGAATTAGAAGCAGGAGAAACTATATTTTTCTTCATATACTTCTGATTGTTTGACTTGCTACAATTAGCATGCACAATCAATAATTATAATTTAAAAACAGCTACTTAGTAGAATATTCTAGAAATTTACATTACTTCATTATCCTGTTATTTCATCTTAGAAATTTATAGATTATTTTTTTAACACACATATTCACAACCTAGGAACTAAGGAACCCAATTCTAAGATTTGGCTTAAACAAAACTCTTGCTACTTGCTTTGAACTGAGAAAGTCCCCCAGACCACAGATTTTGCAGAACTCCATTTCTCAGGAGAACTGCA
>NW_007734231.1:83229-85541 GCF_000696425.1 Galeopterus variegatus | reverse complement strand
AGCATGCACAATCAATAATTATAATTTAAAAACAGCTACTTAGTAGAATATTCTAGAAATTCACATTACTTCATTAGCCTGTTATTTCATCTTAGAAATTTATAGATTATTTTTTTTAACACACATATTCACAACCTAGGAACTAAGGAACCCAATTCTAAGATTTGGCTTAAACAAAACTCTTGCTACTTGCTTCGAACTGAGAAAGTCCCCCAGACCACAGATTTTGCAGAACTCCATTTCTCAGGAGAACTGCAACCAGAGCTTTGTAAATTGTCCTTGTATATAATAACGTTCTGTTGTTGAAAACATATAACCCCTTTAGCATTTTTAATGACTAATCTGAAGTTATAAAGGAGCAGTACAGACTAATAAATAGAGTGTGTTTTGATTCCTCACTTTTCATATGACATCCACTCTCAAAAGGATTTTCCCCATTTACCTCCAAGCTATAAAAATTGTGTAGTTCTCGTCCATCACTCTGATGTTATATCTCAGTGCAGGTATATAAAAAAGCAATTTGAAAGAAACTTGGTGAAGTTTNAGGGTTTTTCTGTTTTTGTGGTTTTTGCAATCAACATGTCTTAACAGAAGGAGGGCCAGGTACAGGTTTCTGCTAAAATATGATTTTGTCTTTGGGCTGACTTTTGCAGTTCATCTTACAATTTAAGTACATTATGTAAAACATATCAGATGTGTAAAGGGCCAAATAGGAAAATAAACTAATTAAAAATAAAATGGGTAATAACTGAAAAGGCTGGTAAAATATTGACCAAATGATTAACTTGTTTTTGGCCACCGTGGTTAATCAAATACTTTGTGACACACAGCACTTTGTATGAAATGACATTGCTTTCACCCTAAACCAAGTCTCTCTAATCAGTGTTTATATCAGAGTAGTAAGCTGGGAAACAGGTGGAAAGATAATCGCCTACCAAATTCACAGACGTTGCTAAGGGAGGGCTCTTATCTCTCCTCTAAGTTACTAGTAACTGATGGAGAAATAAACAATACTTTCAATTTGCAGTTTTATCTCCAATACTTTATTTGATCTTCAAAAACTCCAGTAGAAAAGGAAGAAAAAGTATTTGCATGAGTACCTCTACCAGTGGGAGAGATTAGTGATTTAATGGGTTATGAAATCTGGATGAATATTCTAATGTTCCAAAAATAAAAGAAGTTAACTATTCTGAGTAACTCAAGGTGGAAGAAATCATTCCTGAACTATTACTCAAAAAATATAGTCTCTTATCAGTTTAAAAATGCTTCCACCTATTTTGCCCTGTTTTATGTCTCAATTTTCAGACCTAAATTACAACATTCATATCCAAAGATGACGTTAACAGTTCCAAACTAAGTGTTATTTTATGTTTCTAAAGTATATTGAACAATACCAATAACTTTTGGCTTCATAGTCAAACTGAGAGTATATATTTGCAATACAGCAGGGTGGAAGTGGGAATCGGAGGTGGCTGAAGCTACAGCATAAATGAAGCAGAGTACAGCATGTTGGCCCAGGCTCCCCAAGGGCAGGGCTTAGCCACTGAGCGAACCACAGCCACCTTAGTGATTTGCTATTGCTTTGTACAAAGCCTTTCACGATCTGGTCCTTACCTGAGTTTTCACTTCTCCTTCATGTCTAAACTATAATTGATAATCTCATTCCCACCCCTAAACTTCACTCTTCATCTCCTTACGCTATACTCAGACTCTCCCTTTCTTTGTGGTTTCTGAAGAAAATCTGGTTTCCTTCCTTCATCACTCCTCCTATGTCCCCAGTACCCAGGGCAGCTTGCTGAAGTCCTACTCTTCTTCAAGACTTAGATCAAAGTCTTAGCATCCTCTGGAAACTTTCCAGGTCTCCCTCCTACACACACACACACACACACACACACACACAACTGTAGACCCAAGGCAGAGTCAGGGACTCCCTCAGTAATAATATTCTATTAACTATATTATATTATATTGAATTGTATTAATATTATATATCACCTATTATATTTAATATATAAGTCTATTATGTTATACATGTCTGTGTCTTCCATCACCAGATCATGAGCTTCTGAAGGGCAGAGCTATATTTTAGATACTTGCCATAGTGCCTGGTATTTAGTAATGGTTCAATAAATACTTGATGGAAGAGTAAATGAACTTAATATCATCCTTCAAGACCCATATTAGTTTCCTTTGCCTCTGTGAAGCCTTGCAGATTTGTCTAAGATAGGAGTAAACTCTGTCTTCTCTGAGTTCTCAGAACATTTTATTCATTCCTCGCTTGTGGCTGCTATCACTGACTTACCTGGATTTTA
>NW_007734231.1:77641-82763 GCF_000696425.1 Galeopterus variegatus | reverse complement strand
TCTCAGAACATTTTATTCATTCCTCGCTTGTGGCTGCTATCACTGACTTACCTGGATTTTACTTAATTGCATCTACCCTGCCTGAAAAAATAGATCATGCCTTCTTCTATTGTCTTTTCCTCACATAGCACAGTGCTTTGTAAAAAGTAGGTTCTCGTTGATGTTTGCTAACATAATTTTATGTATTTGCAATATTTTTCCCAAATAGACATCATTAAACAATGAAATGTCTTTTTTTTTCAGGGCAGAGATGATCTCAGATTTATTTTTACTTGCTTGGGTCCAGCACATAGCAGGTGCCAAATAAACAGGTTCTGGGAATGTGAAGGCAGAGAATGTCTACTTAAAAAGACCCTTTACTTTTTTTTATCTGTTGACAATGATCCTGTCCTTTAAACACTGGGAATGAAAGCAGATATGATCACCTAGTGTTAATAGCTAGACACACTCTATATGTTTTCTTCCAATACTTAGATATTCTTAGAAATAATGACTTCAGCGGAGGTGATGGCCATTTTTAAACTCAGAAGTTAAGGAGGTATTAGCTTTTTGATTCACTTCCATATTTCCCCAGATGGTGACAATACTGCCAGCCACTGGAAATAAGTGAGGCAAACTCTTTCATGGTAGTTGATTGAGAAGTCAAAATATGCTCTAAGTGCTGCAGTCAGCAGCCACGTGGAAAAGTGGGATAGCTCTAGTTACTGAGAATATGTTTTACTCATAATGAAAATAATAGCTTCATTTATTGAAAACTTCATAATGATAGTAATAGCTTCATTTATTGAAAAGTTCTACATGCCAGGCTTGCACTCTCTTCACATATATTCTCATTTAATTATTTTGACAGCATTGTAAACCCAGTATCATTAGCTCCTTTCTACAGATGAGAATACTGAAGCTCAGAAATGTTCATCAATTTACCCAACACTATGTAGCAATACTTTCTTATCACAGGGTGTAATTCAATTCTGATTGAAAATAAGAGTGAAAGAGTCTTTATTGACTTTCTATCAAGGCCTCATTGTGTCTCATAAGTGACCCATACATGTCACTGTGACTTAAAAGCATGATTTTGTTCACCCTAGATTATCAGAAGGACAGATAAAAATTAGAAAACTAAACTCTTAATTACCTGGAAAAGGGGACACATTAGACCATACACTAAACTATCTGAAACGCAAAACGATCTCAACCAACAACTCCAGACAAAACTTTGACCAAAGTTAGCCAACAAAATTAGCCCATTGAATTCTATTTTTTTCTTTCACAATCATGTGGCTCTGAGTATACACATGAGTAATATACATCATCATGAAGATGTTGCAGTACAAATAAAACACATATCTCAAAGTGACTGGCTCCACTTCAGGAATTCAGCTACTTCTGCTGAGGAAACTCAGTTTGGCAAAGCCAAGCTTCTTTTGATCTTCTACATCCTCTGATTATGTAGATTTGCATTAACTGTGTGATTGAGAAACTCAGTTTCTCCCTGCATAGTTTCCATATCAGCAAAAGTGGCCTGTTTATTACCAACATAGCTTTAAAAATATTAAACTACAAAAATGCTCATGTGTTGACTATAAGGAAATCATTAGGTGTCTCTGTAGATATGTGAATACAGGCCACATGCAACACTATTTTCAGAGAATCTACCTACATCAATGTGAAGATATAAATAAGTGTGATAGTTATGTAAGATGATTTATCATTTGAATTATGAAAAGCATGCTTTCTAAAACACTTTCCAGATCTCTTTTCCTGACAGAAGCAACCATAACAACAGAAACAATAAATTTCCACAACAAACATTTGGTCATTGAATTATGAAAAGCATGCTTTCTAAAACACTTTCCAGATCTCCTTTCCTGACAGAAGCAACCATAACAACAGAAACAATAAATTTCCACAACAAACATTTGGTCAAGTTTATTACAAGCCATAGTGTCAGCTGTCGAGATGATTACTTCCTCATATTGACCTCCTCTAACCTAGCAGCTCTAAACTTTCTCTTGTCTCTTTGTGATACATTTTGATCACCAGGTCTAAACAGAACCACTGAAGTTACATGTGGTTTATATTTTAGAGATGAAAGGAGAGAGCTAAGTCGATCATGAGCCCACCAAGATGCCTTGATCCTTAAGTCAAGTGCAAGAAAGCATCTAGAGGACATGAGGAAAAGACTCAAATCTTTGATTGGAAAGAAGCACACTAAAGGTAGAAATAGTTCATAAGAGGTCATGAGAGCTGTTTTCAGATACTTCTCACCATGAAGTGACATTAAAGATTTTAAAAATATACATTTATAATAAACAAGTAAATCTAAGTATTCATTCACTTCCTTGACTAGTTTTCATCTAGTCAGTCTTGTTTAGACTGAGCAAAGATAGTTCTCCTTCCTTTCTGCCTACTTTTTCTGCTCAGTTCTTATTTATAAACAAAGAGCAATAGACACATCATTCTGCTATTTGGCGTGTTTTAGACTAAATCATAGATAGAACCTGGAGTTGTGCCTTAATGAGAGGGTCCACCTAGATTGATCTAATTGACTTTCAATATTATGCATGTCAATTCAGTATGCACGTTCTACCTTTAGCACATTCTTTTTTTGGTGGTGGTGGTTGTTTGGTTTAGTTTTATTGTTTGCTTTTGCTTTTACTCAACACAATATTTTGCAAATAATTGGGGCACTTAAAAAATACTTTTAGTTAGGCATTGTGTTGGTACTAAGGATTCAAATATAAATATGTCCTACTTCCTGCTTTTTAGGCATCTGGAAAATACACAGATTCATTCAGTGGTGTTGACAAGTACAATGACCCATGGGAGCAAATAGACCCATGGGAGTGGTAACTTACAGAGAGAAAAAAACTGTAGAAGAGGGGACAGTAGAACTAGGTCTTAGATTTAACCAAGATGAAAGGGATAGAAAGTAAACTGGGAAAATGCAATAGCATGAAATCACAAAAACACATAATCTTTTCAGGGAGAAATGAGAAGTTAAGCATGTTTGGTACTAGGATGGGAAATCACCAAGTTTTGGGAGAAAAGATCAATATCTAACATGTTTCTAGAAGTAAGAAAAACTAAACAAAAAGACTTAGAAATAGTAGAGATTATGGATTCAAATAATTGAGAGGACATCATAAAAAAGCATTTGAGATACAAGGTATGCCTCAGAACTCTAGATAATATGAGCTCTAGATACGTGTTCTCTAAGTGTGGTCCTTGGACCAACATCAATAACATCTCTTGGGAACTCATGCAAATTCTTGGGCTGCGCCCTAGGGTGAGGCCCAACAATCTGTGTTTTGACAATTCCCCGGGTGATACTGGTGCACACTATGACCACGGGTGTAGAGGTAGGAAGTGTGCATTCCTGGTGTAAGGAACAGCATAGGCAAAAGTGTAGAGGCTAGAGTGAGAATAGTGGAATGTAGGGAACATGTACAGCAATATTTCATTCACTAATGATTTTACTTATTAATTCACTATTTAACCGAACAATTTAATTAACAAATATATAGTATTAACTCTACACTGGAAATTTAGTTTTGTAGTTTAATTCCAGAATTCAAAAAGTTTAAAGTCTGTATACTTCAAATAGTGGAAGAAAAAATTACTGTAAGATTAGATTGAGAGTCTGACAGAGAAGTTTTAAATTGCAATGTCCTACAAAATAGAGGAGCTTTTGTAGGTTCTTCAATTGGATAGTAACATAAACAAAATAGGATTTTAGGAAGTTGGAGCTGATGACTATGTAACAAAACAGAGGTTATTTAGATCCTTTTTAGGTGTTCTTCACTGCAAAGTAAAGCTTTTTTGGTAGTAAGACATGTACTATATGTAAGTGTCAGGAAAGACTTCCCTCCCCAAGTAAATGTACTTTGTGCTTGGCACAGTCTTTAAAATTCCACCACTGCAGAGTCATTCTTTTGAGTTTTTCTCTTATCAATTCTCTGGGAGAATAAATACTGCATGAATTAAAATCTAGAAAAGGAGGGCCGGCCCGGTTTTTTTAGTGTGCCACTTGGGAAGTGTGGCGGCGCTCCCGCCGAGGGTTCGGATCCCACATACAGACCGGCCGCTCACTGGCTGAGTGAGGTGCGGGCGCAACACCGAGGGATGCGATCCCGATGCCGGTCCCGGTCCGGTACGGGCGCGACACTGAGGGTTGCGATCCATTGCCAGTCACGAAAAAAGACAAAAAGGAAAAAAAATAAAAAATAAAAAAAATCTAGAAAAAGAGGAAATTGACAACTGGCTGAAAGCAATGTCTCAGTAGGGAGGGGAAGGGGCTGAAGAGATAATAGCAAAAAATAAATAAATAAATAAAAGACATCCAAAAGGGGGAGAAATTCCTGCCCGAGATATATTTTTCCCTTTTTGCACACGTGAATAGGGCTGCTTTGCTCAAAACAAGTTTGGTGCATTTAAAGTCATAATAAAATTAGGAATGGAGATTGTTAACTGGTCTCAGACAGGGAGGAATATTAGGATTATAAACCTGGTGAGTTTTGGGTGAGGGAGGGACAGCAGGCAAATCTCTTGTGACAGTTGGAAATTCGGGACTGGAGTTGATGTTAAGCCGATGTAGTTTTTACTCTGTGTGTGGCCAAAGATGCCTATAACTGAGTGTTTTTGACAAAGCATGTAATGTTCTCAATAAACTATTTAATAGACACCACTTATTTGGGGTGCCACTAGGAAATATATTTTAATGTTCCCAACTCTAACAACTTACATTAGCACTTATAATGCAGCATGTATCTTCTCTCAGCATAATACATTTGTCTAGCAATACAGCACCGTTAATAAAGGTGCTGTGTGTAACGGCCATGCTCTGAGTCCTTCACTGTGCATGTGTTTAGTACACTCTGTGCCATTATACCTCAGACAGTCTCAGACTGAGTCACCAGAATATGGAAAGCACAGGCCATGCTTCGTTCCAACATAGTCCCAAATGCACATTGAAAGCCTGAAGAAAAAACGAAAAGAAAAACACCCCTCTCTTACATAAGAGTTAGCTTCCATAAATCATTACACATTTTTCTGTTCTTGGTACTTAGAGGAGGAAATACTATTGTTTTCCTTGAAGCTGGCACAGGACAGAACTAGAGGA
>NW_007734231.1:70199-76594 GCF_000696425.1 Galeopterus variegatus | reverse complement strand
TCTATAACACTACCTAATTTACTAGCTAAATAAAGCACTTAAACTTGGGAGACTGTTTACTTTGTCATTACTCTAGGCCCATAACTCTTCACGTTTTCTGACGGATGGGACAGGTATTCACAGACCTCTTTGAGAAAATGATAAAACTATGGACTTTCTCCTTATAAAAATTCAAAGACAAACCTACACACCAAGTAATTTCAAAGGTTTCTCAAATCTCCTAATGTTTACTTATGGACCTCTCTATAAAGAACTTAATATAACTATATTCTAACTTATAAAATAAAATAATTTCTTTAGAACTTATAAAATACTAAAATGCACGTTTGCAGCGCAGTATTCAGAAGGGAATATTCTTCTAAAATATCATTGCTATGCTTCCTCTGTCTTAGATGAACAGTCCACTAACTCTCATGCTAGCAAATACCACAAGTACAGACTCAAGGATAGGGAGGAATTAACGAATTTTACCTTAANGTACTTAGAGGAGGAAATACTATTGTTTTCCTTGAAGCTGGCACAGGACAGAACTAGAGGAAGCCTTTCTTTTTTTCTTTTCTCCCATTTTCCCAAATTCCTAGGTCGGATTCTCCACTTGATCGCTCTTTGGTACAAAGAAAGAAACTAAATTTATTGATCACCACCCTAGAATGTTCCAGTTATTGTTTCAGGCCATTTTTTAAAAAAAATTATGTGATTTATTCCTGGCAACAATAAAACTGTTAATATCTTTATTTTTCCATATAAAAAAATGAGCTTTAACAACCTGCCCTGGATCACTTGCTAGTTAGTAGAAGAGGGATTTGAANCCAAGTCAAGGGTTGAGATCCCCTTACCGGTCATCTTTAAAAAAAAAAAAAAAAGAAATCAACATTCTTATGTCATTACATAAGTCTGCGATTACTATGGATGTCTTCATTCACATGTGATTTCAATTACCTTTTATCAGTATTGTAATAACCATAAAGTCTATTTTTTTAGCCCCACATTCTCTCCTGAAAACATGATTCATATATACAACTCACACAACCTTTCGGATATCTCACAGATGTCTCAAACTCAGCATGTTTCCAACTGAGCCTTTCCCTAGCTCACTCCTTCTCATTCAATGTTATCAAAATCTCATCATTGACCCAAGCCAGAAATTGGGGATTACTGAAATTTTCCTCTTCCTCTCCCCTTACAAGAAATCACTCAGGAGTTATGATGAGTCTATTTCAAAAATATCAGTGGAATCCATTCCATCTTCATTCCTACCAGCACTGCCTTAACTTAGAACCACCTGCCAGAATGACTAAAAGAGGCACCTCAATATTATATCTTTGCTTCTAATATTGTCCCACAGATACTTTTTTATAGGACTACCAGTGTTACATTTTACAACTAAAATTTAATTACATCATTCCTACTTAAAAATCCTCAAAGTCCTCTTCAGTATAAAAACCCTTAGTATGACTTACAGAAATGATGAAGACAGCTCCTATGTGCAAATTGCCCTTCTATCTTTCCATAATGAGAGAATTATAACCAGAAAGGGGTTACCAACCAACACTCATTATGACATAATAACTCCTGTAACCCAGCAACTGGGAGAAGTCACATGACCAGTTTTCATAATGGCAGGACAGCAGGAGAGATGCTTGCCACTGCTGGTTCACTTAAAGTCAAAGTGCTGGACAAAGCAACCCAGCCTTGACCACACAGATGAGAGCCTTAAGATGACAGGAGTCTGGTCCCTGAATCACTGTGTGGAAGAGAGCTCCTAGTGGATCTGTAACACCCACCCTGAGGTAAACTTTTGTTGTGTTTGAGCTATTACATTTTGAGGCATATTTGTTATCATCATTTTACCCACCCCAATACAAAATTTTTTTATAATTCAATAACCTTTCCAACTTCATCTTTTACCAATTTACAACCCCTCATATGTATCCTAAGCTCCATCTATACAATACTGTTTAAAAGTCCATAGAAAAGTCATGCTCACTCTTGGTTGTACGCCTTTGTTTCTGCTGTTCTGTCTGTGGGGTTATACCCTCCCCAGACTTATCCTTTAAGACTGGGTCAAGCATCACTCCTCTGGAAAATCTTTCTTTCTCCTTGTTATGGGATGAATTGTATTTCCCTGAAATTTATATGTTGAAGTCCTAACCTCCAGTATCTCAGAATGTGACTGTATTTGGAGCCAGGGCCTTTAAAGATGTAATTGAGGTTAAATGAAGTCTTTAGGTGGGCCTTAATTCAATCTGACTGGTGGCCTCATGAGAAAAGGAAATTTGGGCACACAGAGAGACACCAAGGATGTGCAGGCACAGGACAAAGCAAGAAGTTGTGTCCATCTGCAAGTCAAGGAGAGAGGCACACGTGTGGTTTTTCATTGCTCCATTCATTCTCCCTTGATTCTGCTAATAACAGTTCAATTATCCTTTTTTGGAGCCACTTTCCTCTATTCTAGTCGATGAATTGTGTCCCCCCAAAGTTTAATGTATTAGAAACTTAACCTCCATTGTGACAGTGTTAACAGGGTGGGAAATTCTATTATGGTAATTGAGAAGGGGCCTTGAATAGGTGATGAGATTATGGGGAGCATGCCTTAGTAAACGGATTAATAAGTTGATGGTTTAATGGTGGTCATGGGCATGGTTCTGAGGGCTTTAAAAGGAGAAAGAGTATTGAGCACTCTCCTTCTCTGCTCTGCCATCTGCCATGTGAGACCCCTGTATCACTTTCACCACCAACAAGGCCTTCACCAGCTGTCTTCTCTGGACTTTGGACTTCTCAGCCTCCAAAACTGTAAGCAATAAATATTGTTTCTTTACAGATTACCCAGTTTCAGATATTTCTGTTATAAGCAACAGAAATGGACTAATACAGCATATATACTGCATTTTCTTTATCTTTTATCCATTGATGGACACTTGGAGTTGATTCCATATCTTGCCTGTTGCGAATAGTGCTGCAATGAACACAGGAGTGCAAATATCTCTTCAATACACTGACTTCCTGTTCTTTGGATATATACCCTGTAGTGAGATTACTGGGTCATATGGTAGCTGCATTTTTAGTTTTTTGAGGAAATTCCAAACTGTTTTCCATAATGGTTGTACTAATTTACATTCCCATGGACAGTGTATATGAGTTCCCTTTTCTTCACATCCTCACCAGCATTTGTTATGTTCTGTCTTTCAAATAATAGCCATTCTAAGTGGAGTGAATGATATTTCATTGTGGTATTGATTCAAATTTCCCTGATGATTATTGATGTTGAGCATTTTTTCATATACCTGTTGGCCATTTGTATGAATGAATACTGAAGACAGAACAGGAATATTAACAACTAATATTAATAATATCAATATTAATATAAAACATGTTTTGGTTTTAGTACTTAATATATTTACTTTATAAGTATACTTTATTATAAGTATAACGTGCTTTACTATATCTAATTTAACCTTCACATTTAACTCTGAGGTATTTTTACAGGTGAAAAACCCAAAGCTCAGAGAACTTAACTTGGTTAAAGTTGAATAGCTAGCAGTGTCTGAGATAATATATTCAGAGATCAGGCATTTTCATGATAGTATGGCCATATCTGAGATAATGCTCAAACCCTCAGGGACTTGACTTGAAAATCTTCGCTTAATTTCCCTGTTAGTTTATCTGTTACATTATTCCATGACATAATTCTTATATTTTGTGAGCCGAAAAACAAACTAAACATGGTCCCATTTGATGAAACTGGTTGGTTAATATTAAAATCACCACATAACAATGAAGATAGTCCAGGAATATTAACTGTTAATGTTAACAATATCGATATTAAAATAAAACATGTTTTGTCTTTGTTTTTAGCAATTACTGTAGTTCTTTCTTTCTTTATTTATTTTTATAGCAGTTTTAGTTTTACAAAGAAATTGGGCGGAAAGTACAGATAGTTCCTCTGCCCTCCCCCACCCACATATACAGCTTCTGTTACTGACATGTTACATTAGTGTGCTACATTTGTTACAATTATGAATCTGTATTATTATCTTTTTTTCTTTTTGGGGGAAGGGGGAGAGGGAAAAGGGGAAGGAAATAGGGTGGGAGAAGGAGGAAGGAGGGGGGTCATGGTNTTTTTTATAATTCAATAACCTTTCCAACTTCATCTTTTACCAATTTACAACCCCTCATATGTATCCTAAGCTCCATCTATACAATACTGTTTAAAAGTCCATAGAAAAGTCATGCTCACTCTTGGTTGTACGCCTTTGTTTCTGCTGTTCTGTCTGTGGGGTTATACCCTCCCCAGACTTATCCTTTAAGACTGGGTCAAGCATCACTCCTCTGGAAAATCTTTCTTTCTCCTTGTTATGGGATGAATTGTATTTCCCTGAAATTTATATGTTGAAGTCCTAACCTCCAGTATCTCAGAATGTGACTGTATTTGGAGCCAGGGCCTTTAAAGATGTAATTGAGGTTAAATGAAGTCTTTAGGTGGGCCTTAATTCAATCTGACTGGTGGCCTCATGAGAAAAGGAAATTTGGGCACACAGAGAGACACCAAGGATGTGCAGGCACAGGACAAAGCAAGAAGTTGTGTCCATCTGCAAGTCAAGGAGAGAGGCACACGTGTGGTTTTTCATTGCTCCATTCATTCTCCCTTGATTCTGCTAATAACAGTTCAATTATCCTTTTTTGGAGCCACTTTCCTCTATTCTAGTCCATGATGTTCATTAGAGTCAATCCCAGGGCATAGTAATTAGCTCTGCAAGGGATATATGGCCCACACTGGGCAAATATCTCCAACAACAATATTTACTGGAACAACTGAGAAATTGTGAAAAGTTGAAGCATTTTTTTCCTCACTGAAATTGATTAAATAGAAAATATGACAGCCTGGAGCTGCTGTTGGCCATCTTGCCCCATGAAAAGAGAACCTTCCTGAGAATGAAGGTACAGAGGTAGGCAGAGCAAAAGACTGGAACACCCAGATTCTTCATACATCATTTGAGCACCAAGGTCCATCCATCTCTGAAGCCCTAGACTCTTCAGTTATTTCATCAACAAATGTCATTTTTAAAGCCAGTTTGAGTTTTTGTTGTTGTTGTTATTTGCAAGCAAACAATCCAGATAAACATGGATAGCATTTCTTTGTACATCTTTGAGTTGGTGACATTTTGTTATGTATGCCTAGCACTAATTTCAGTACCTAGCACTGTATCTGAAATACAGTAGATGCTCAAGCAATATCTGCTAATACCGAATGAGGAACACAAATGCTGCCTATCATACCGTTTTTGGATATGTCTTTTTACAGTCTTCCTTCTTCATCAGAATATTCTACCAAGTCAGTGCTCTGTCATCAGTGGATTTAGTCAGAGAGGTTAGATGAAAAGGATGTCCGAGTCCTTGCTATTCTTTGCCATCAGAGCCAATCAGTTACAGCATTTGCTTCCCGAATGCCAAATCCTAAACAGTTTATCCTTCTCCATCTTACTTTCTCCATCTGAATGAGAACGTCCCACCTGAACTAGTTCAACAGCCTCCTGGTAGGTCTCCGTGTTTGAGACTCTCTCCTCTCCAATCCATTTAATGCAGTGTTGTGAGAGACATTTATCTAATCATGGTTTCTGGCTGTGGATGTTTTACAAATTACAGATAATGTATAGAAGGTGATTAATACTGTGCGTGGCATATTGGTTAATATTAAAATCACCACATAACAATGAAGATAGTCCAGGAATATTAACTGTTAATGTTAACAATATCGATATTAAAATAAAACATGTTTTGTCTTTGTTTTTAGCAATTACTGTAGTTCTTTATTTATTTATTTATTTTTATAGCAGTTTTAGTTTTACAAAGAAATTGGGCGGAAAGTACAGATAGTTCCTCTGCCCTCCCCCACCCACATATGCAGCTTCTGTTACTGACATGTCACATTAGTGTGCTACATTTGTTACAATTATGAATCTGTATTAATATCTTTTTTTCTTTTTGGGGGAAGGGGAGAGGGAAAAGGGGAAGGAAATAGGGTGGGAGAAGGAGGAAGGAGGGGGGTCATGGTTAAGGCCTTTGGCACCCCCCTCATTCCTGCAGGGGAGACCAGGGGCTTCTGGCAGTGGCTCCGTCATTGTTGGGCTGGATGCAGATGTCAGTGGGGTGTAGCTGAAGCCCTCGGTCCCCTACTGCCCTGGTTCAGGAGACCAAGGGCTTTGATATATTATTAACTTAACTTTATATTAGAGTTTCCTCTTTGTATGTACAGTTCTATGTCATGTATTCACCACTGCAGTAATATACAGAATAGTTCTGTTGCCCTAAAAATCCTCTGTGCTCCGCCTATTCGTTCCTCCCTCCCTCCTTCCCTCTTCCCCTAAAATCCTGGTAACCACTGATTATTTTTTTTC